>NC_091222.1:308689-430719 GCF_040958095.1 Procambarus clarkii
ATATATATATATATAATATATATATATATATATATATATATATATATAAATATATATATATATATATAAATATATATATATATATATATATATATATATATATATATATATAAATATAAATATAAATATATATATATATATATAAATATATATATAAATATTTATATATATATATAGGTTATATATATATAGGTTATATATATATATATATATATATATATATATATATATATATATATATATATATATATATATATATATTTTATTAATGATATATATACATATATACACACAGAAACAAAGATTCTTCTATATAGACATTAGAGAAGATTCAGCGGTATGCCATGCACCAGGCTCTCCGCTATTTTCATTATTCGTCATATCCGACTCTGCTATGTGATGCACATGTATTCTTGCTTCACCACCCTGTAATGAAATATTGTTTGTTACTAATTGTTTTCAATAATACATTATTTTATTATATAATATTTAATTTATTAATTAAAAACCCTTTCCATATTATAGAAAGAAACTAAAACAAGAATCTATATAAAACTATAGAATAGAATAGACTAATAGAATAGAATATATATATCATATATATATTTATATAAATAAATATATATATATATAAATATATGTATATATATTTATATATATATATATATTATTATATCCTGTATTATTCCAGCCCATTATTAGAGATAGTAGCCACCTCTTATTTTGGTTTTCTTTCATTATTAGTGCTCAGAAAATTAAATATATCTACATATTTAGTCAAAATCAATTGCATTATTTTATCTTATTCATAGCATAAATGTTCACAAAGATTACTAAAAAGAGATTGAATTAGACTACAGCAAATTGGCAAACTTTACCTTGTATCTGTTTCCACCGTGTTTGTTTGGGGCGTTCTTCAACATATCAGCAATACTTGTCTCAACATCTCTTTCAGTTGCATTAGTGTGGGTGTTGATACAGGCTTCTGGAAAGTTATAAGAATTAATTAATATATATAATTATAATTCTTTTTGTCAGGAGACAAGAAGCCACAGAGTAATAACATTGTTGGCTTTTATTTAGGTGTTCCCCTGTTCTCCAGTCTTCCTCCGTCCCCTCGTCCCCTTTGTCCTCCCCAGCATTCTCCATTCCCCTGTCCCCTCGTCCTCCCCACCATTACCCTCTCCTCTGTTCCCTCGTCTTCCCCACCATCCCCCCTCTCGTCCTCCCCACCATTCTAAACTACCTCATCCCATGCATTCCATGATGGTCTGATGCTTCCATCTGAAAATTGGGAACATCAAAAGATCTGACTTTCCCAATTTTCTGATGGGAACATCAAATGATCTGATATTCCCATCACTGAAAAATAAAAACAGATAAAAAAAATGATATGAAAAAATAGAAAATAAAATATACTCATGAAATGAACAGAATGGTTAACAACGCAGCTCAATTGCAATGCAATGTCACAATAACATTTAATAACAATAACATTTAAATATACTTTAAGATATAATCTAGAAGAAAATAAGGATATTGAAACGGTTCATGAACTCTATTTCAATAAAGGACACTATGGGGAACTTTGAAAAATAGTTATTGAGTATAATTAGACAGACTTGTTGCTAGGCAGAGGAGTAATGAGATATATGGCAAATTTTGCAAAATATACAATGAAGGTACACAAACATTCATACCCAAACAAAGCAAAATGCTAGGTAAGAACAAAGCATTTGGCCCGTAGGAGAAAGGAGATACCCACAAGACTAGAATACAAGTCATTAACAAGCATGCAAGTATAATACATAATACATGCAGACATATATAATCCAAAAAAATGTCAAATTTACGTACTTATTATTACATTACAAATATCCAAGGTTTTGAAGACACGTTTCCTCTTGCGCCCAACGAGTGAATACTGAGACCAGACCCCATAGGTCCCTATCCTCCTCATCATTCGTCTCACTGTGTCTCCACAGCTTGCACCGCCCATTTGAGACAGCGTCTGGACCTGTTAAAATAATGCATAAGCCGTAAGGTAATAGAGAATAATATATATCTTTCAATCTCAACATTAGATTTTCTAATTTCCAACTGTATTAAATAAATAGCATTAAAATATTTTCCTTCTTAACTATTACAAAAATCAACGAATTTGAGTAACTTTTGCTTTTGTTTTATTTGTACCTTAAACATAACACTGAACAATCAATTATGTGCCACCCCACCTTCCTTCATCTGCAAAAAAACTAATCAAAAGACATATGTACAAGGCTAAAAAAATTCAGCAACACTTACCATACTCAGGCTAAAAGAATTAAGCAACACTTACCATACTCTTTTTATATTCACTGTTAACTTTTAGCTCATGTGACAGACTTTCCACCTGCTCAACAGTTTCAAGTGGGGATGGAAGAATGTCTTCCAGGATTGGTATATCTCCATGTGTTTTTGACATATGGGTTTCCGTCATTTTGACAATATTCAGGATATCCCCTGATAAAAATGTCAATTTTGATAATTCCTTCATTATGTATTCCATTTTTTCTGTTACTGCAAAAAAATAATTCATCAACAGCATTGTGTGTAACACCATTCTTGTTTACCCACTGAATTAATAAATTCTGTGGGTAAACAAGTGAATGATGATTATCATGGTCATCATTCTCCTCCTCACTTTGAGAATTAGATAATACATCATGAATATCAGTAAGATTCATGTGTAAATCATCAATTTCAGAGCCTAATCCATACTCTTGATTTGACTCGGCTTCAAAAGAACTAATGTCATTGTCTGACGACTCAATCTCTGAACTTGATGCTGCCTCAGTAAGATTAATGGGTTCACTAGTGTGTACAGCTGTATTTGGATGCATTTTGTGTATACGTTTTAGCCTTCTTGATACTTGCATCCGACTGTTGTTGTATTGGAGTCGCTTTTTTCGCTTATACTCGTACATTCTGTTAAAGAGTGTCAAATTTCTACATTAGACTACCATATTACCTATATTATTGTTAATAATGTATTGACAGATGCAATATGTATTAAAATTCTAAAAATAAGTCATTCATTATATACAATGTGTGATAATTAAAGCTGGTGCATATAACATCCTTGTCAGGCACATGCAAAAGTGAACACTTCCAGAATTGGAGACATGCAGAAATGTAACATATGGAAATAGAGGCATGCCAAAACAAAGACATGCATAAATTCAAATTCTTATCGAAATAATTTCTAGTGATTATTATATAAATTATTCCATCAGTACTAGATCAAATATTCAATACCATCCTCCCATTGGAAAGAGTAATCATGTCCTGTTGGACATTAATTATATGTTGAGATATAATCTAAAAGAAAATAGGGACATTGAAATTGTTGTTAAACTCTATTTCAATAAAGGACACTATAGGGAACCTAGAACCCTGTATTACAAGTGTAAGTGATAATTTTGGAAAATTTAATTAAAGCTAATTGTGTAGGACACCTGGAGATATGGTGCCCATATCTAAAGAATCACATCAACTGGTAAAGGTATAGACTTGCCAATAAGTGGCTCCCAGGTTAGAGGCATAAAATGCCAAAACTAGATGGTAGAATAAAAAGAAGATATTGTAAAAGGTAACCAAACAAAGATGCCACAGAAATATTAGAAAATTAACTTTCGCAAGCAGCGTGGTAGACATGGTTGGAACAAGTTAGGTGAGAGGGTGGTGGAGGCCAAAACCATAATCATAATCATCTGTATCAAACCTTATTACAGGTAAAACCAGTAGGCAGTCTACTGTATTTTATCAAACCGTTATTAGTATAATAGATCTCGTAATAATTTTGCAAAAATAATGGCATTTACTATTTTTAAAAGATTATTAGCAAATTTACAGAAATGGTGCATTCGGAAGACAAAACCAATTTTTCACTTTTGACAATTGAGCACCTGCTACATCCAGATTCTAGGGAGGAAAGGAAGGACGATCTTACTGGATCCCATAGCCTCTCCGAGGCACAAACCAGGCTTTTACATAACCCCCCCCCCCCTGCACCCGAGCTTTTTAAAATAGTAAATGCCACTATTTTTGCAAAATTATTACGAGATCTATTATTCTAATAAGAGTTTGATAAAATACAAACCCTGGGGCCATAGAACGGCTATTTAATCCCCTTGAACGGACCTGTGCATGGGCCACTGAGGCATCGAAAAAAACAGACCGGCTTGGGAAAAAAGCAAAATTGCCGGTCTATGGCCCAGCTGATGGCTGTGCATGAATGGCTAATGGCTAATGGCTGTTAGTTATGGAACTAGGTTAGACTATGTATGTTTAAATCTCTGATTTAAACAGAGCCAGTGTTCAGTCAAATAACTGAATTTATCAAATCTTATCCTTGTATAATATACAAGCTGATGTGAGATCCCTGTCTACAGGTGGACTGGAACTATTATCCAGTAGGCAGTCTACTGTATTTTATCAAACCGTTATTAGTATAATAGATCTCGTAATAATTTTGCAAAAATAATGGCATTTACTATTTTTAAAATATTATTAGCAAATTTACAGAAATGGTGCATTCGGAAGACAAAACCAATTTTTCACTTTTGACAATTGAGCACCTGCTACATCCAGATTCTAGGGAGGAAAGGAAGGACGATCTTACTGGATCCCATAGCCTCTCCGAGGCACAAACCAGGCTTTTACATAACCCCCCCCCCCCCCTGCACCCGAGCTTTTTAAAATAGTAAATGCCACTATTTTTGCAAAATTATTACGAGATCTATTATTCTAATAAGAGTTTGATAAAATACAAACCCTGGGGCCATAGAACGGCTATTTAATCCCCTTGAACGGACCTGTGCATGGGCCACTGAGGCATCGAAAAAAAACAGACCGGCTTGGGAAAAAAGCAAAATTGCCGGTCTATGGCCCAGCTGATGGCTGTGCATGAATGGCTAATGGCTGTTAGTTATGGAACTAGGTTAGACTATGTATGTTTAAATCTCTGATTTAAACTGAGCCAGTGTTCAGTCAAATAACTGAATTTATCAAATCTTATCCTTGTATAATATACAAGCTGATGTGAGATCCCTGTCTACAGGTGGACTGGAACTATTATCCAGTAGGCAGTCTACTGTATTTTATCAAACCGTTATTAGTATAATAGATCTCGTAATAATTTTGCAAAAATAATGGCATTTACTATTTTTAAAAGATTATTAGCAAATTTACAGAAATGGTGCATTCGGAAGACAAAACCAATTTTTCACTTTTGACAATTGAGCACCTGCTACATCCAGATTCTAGGGAGGAAAGGAAGGACGATCTTACTGGATCCCATAGCCTCTCCGAGGCACAAACCAGGCTTTTACATAACCCCCCCCCCTGCACCCGAGCTTTTTAAAATAGTAAATGCCATTATTTTTGCAAAATTATTACGAGATCTATTATACTAATAACGGTAAATAAATAATAAATAGTAAATAAATCAATACTTACTAAATTTTGTCTATTATGTAGCAAAGAAGCAGGTCTACGGAAGGCTTTTCTGTTGAGTTCGAAGCCCAGATTACTCGTGGTCTCTGAAATAAGTTAAGATTATAAGTATAAAATTTATAAAACCAAATAATAAATCCGGTATTGCTCAATTTCAGATGCAGACGTACTGAATGATATATCAGACTGTCAGCATGGTATTCGATCTGGAAGGTCCAGTGTAACGAATTTGCTCAGTTTCTATGATCGAGCCACAGAGATCTATAAAGAATTCTGATCAAGAAAGAGATCTAGGGGTGGTTTTAGATAGAAAACTATAACCTGAGGATCATATTAAGAACATTCTGCGAGGGGGCCTATGCTACACTTTTTAACTTTAGAATTGCTTTTAAATACATAGGTCAAAAAGTTTTAAAAGTTTTAAAAGTTTTTTAAACCTCTCGTGTATCATGAGTGTGTTAAAGCTTCAGATGGTGCATTCAGATGATGAATATTACCTAGTTCCTTCATCTGGGAAGAATGAACACATATTGGTGCATTCGGATGATAAAAACTAACTACTGTAGTTCAATTGATCAACAGACTGTATATCATATGCAGACTGTATGTGGATCTGCGGGCCACTCCAAACAACCGCCTGGTGGACCAAGCTCCACCAGGCCTAAAGCACAAAGTGATATAGATGTGATAGAGAAACTAGGTCAAATGGAGGAGTAGGTCTGTATATTAAACAGCACCTGACGTGCACAGAGCTACTAAACTCAATGTGGTGGTAGAGTGGTGGGGGGGGGGGAAACATTGCAGAAAAAAACAAATACAATTTGGTCAACAAAACAGCATTGTTTAAAATAGAAGACATGGGTTGTCATTTTGGGGGTAAGGTAGGTTACATTGAGTTAATTAGTTAGTACTTAGTTTTTATCTTAAACTGGTTGGGAGAGGTACAGTGTTGCTGTGCTGGTGAAAGAACACCTAAAGGTAAATTAAATAATGATTGCGAATCCACAAGAAGTTGACATAATATCGCTAGAGATCTGCAATCAGGATGATAAACTTTCCTTAAAGAATTTGACAAACACTTGCTGATAGGACATGAAGTAAATGAAATGTATGTCAAGTTTTGTGAAATATATGATAAAAGCACAACAAAATTTGTACCAAAGGAGAGATGCAGAACTAGGAAAAGGGGTTTGTTCAACAGAAATTGCGAGAGGGCCTGAGACCCAAACACACACAAATGGAATCAATATATAGCAAGAGGCCAAACCCCCAAACATACAAGCGATGCAAAGATGCGAGAAACAGCAGCAGCATTAAGGAGAGGGACTTAAGGACCATAAATAAAGTGTGAAAATAAACTCGAGTAAATTTTTTTAACTACTCTCGACAGTGAAGAAAAACAATTATTCAGACGATTTGTGTTAGAATCATTAATCTTACACTTTCGGTCATATTCAACAACACAAATACATACACACACATTCCTGTTGCTGTAGCAAGTGAAGAATTACACACACAGATCACAATAACGTGATGCATCAAATGAACAAATCCACAAGGGCCGTGACGAGGATTCGAACCTGCGTCCGGGAGCATCCCAGACACTGCCTTAATCGACTGAGCTACAACAGGGTAAAAGGGTTGAAACCGAAGTTCTACTGAACTTACTGGATCCCATAGCCTCTCCGAGGCACAAACCAGGCTTTTACACAACCCCCCCCCCCCTGCACCCGAGCTATGTCAACAGGCCGTTCTCCCTCTTCGCCCTTCCGAATGCACCATATCAGTAAATTTTTTAATAATCTTTTAAAAATAGTAAATGCCACTATTTTTGCAAAATTATTACGAGATCTATTATTCTATAGAATAATGCATATAAATGCATATATGCATATAAATACAAAACAAGTAAATGTAAATAATTTTACCTTGCACCTAGATCCACCAAGCCTGTATGGCGCGCGTTTCAGTACTTCGGAAATCTAGAACTATCTTGAATCTCTAATCTGCAATGAAACAATACATATTATTGCACTTACCAAAACATGGATGAATGTAGAAAATACAGAACTATTAGCTGAATATCAAATAAATGGATTTAATCTATTTCACACAGATAGATATATTAGACCGTGTATATTAGGTAATACCTAACATACACGCCTCCACACACACTACATTTGAAATGTAGTCTCAAAAAGACTACATTTCAACAGCAAAGATTACTCCATAAAAAAATAATTAAATTATTGACCAACATGAGAGAGGGTTAGCCAACATGAGAGGGTTGTGTTGATTGCCTGAAAATATTTAAATTGTTTAATGTATTGAATGGCATTTTTCAAGTTACAACATTTTTTAAATTACTGAACTAGGTTCTAGGCTTTGCTAGGCTTAATTCAATTATTACAGATAAGCCTAACCTAGCCTAGAACCCAGTGGGTTTTCTTCCTATTGGGGAGTGTTGTACATGCCTCGCCTCCACATACACACTAGCACAGCCAGGCCTCGCCTCCACATACACACTAGCACAGCCAGGCCTCGCCTCCACATACACACTAGCACAGCCAGGCCTCGCCTCCACATACACACTAGCACAGCCAGGCCTCGCCTCCACATACACCAGCACAGCCAGGCCTCGCCTCCACATACACACTAGCACAGCCAGGCCTCGCCTCCACATACACACTAGCACAGCCAGGCCTCGCCTCCACATACACACTAGCACAGCCAGGCCTCGCCTCCACATACACCAGCACTGCCAGGCCTCGCCTCCACATACACCAGCACTGCCAGGCCTCGCCTCCACATACACCAGCACTGCCAGGCCTCGCCTCCACATACACACTAGCACAGCCAGGCCTCGCCTCCACATACACACTAGCACAGCCAGGCCTCGCCTCCACATACACACTAGCACAGCCAGGGCCTCGCCTCCACATACACACTAGCACAGCCAGGCCTCGCCTCCACATACACACTAGCACAGCCAGGCCTCGCCTCCACATACACCAGCACAGCCAGGCCTCGCCTCCACATACACACTAGCAGAGCCAGGCCTCGCCTCCACATACACACTAGCACAGCCAGGCCTCGCCTCCACATACACCAGCACAGCCAGGCCTCGCCTCCACATACACACTAGCACAGCCAGGCCTCGCCTCCACATACACACTAGCACAGCCAGGCCTCGCCTCCACATACACACTAGCACAGCCAGGCCTCGCCTCCACATACACACTAGCACAGCCAGGCCTCGCCTCCACATACACCAGCACTGCCAGGCCTCGCCTCCACATACACCAGCACTGCCAGGCCTCGCCTCCACATACTCACCAGCACAGCCAGGCCTCGCCTCCACATACACCAGCACTGCCAGGCCTCGCCTCGCCTCCACATACACCAGCACTGCCAGGCCTCGCCTCCACATTTAAACCAACCAAGCCCACAAATACGTTAACATGGACCAGCATTACACCGTCTAACATACTCTGTCAGATGTAACAACTAAATTTGTGAATTCAAGACCAAATCTATTGTATAACACAGTGTTAGTACGAGAAAAACATTACTTACATTCGAAGCCGTGTTTTAAAATGGCGGCGGTCTTGTACTGACGCTCCAAACTGTGTGTTCATTTGCGTATGATGAACGTGTGACAATTTACTACAACAATTATTTAATTATTCTTATTCTTTATTTTAATATTTTTAGGGTACATGAAATTTCAAACTTATTTGCACACAATAATATAATTGCATTGTCATAACCTTTATATATTACGGAAAATACGATGACATGAACGAAGTCAAAGTGAAGTTGAAGTCAAAGTCATTCGCCGAACGTATTAGTCTTTTTTTTCTCCCAAACGATAGGGGATAACAAATCCACAGAGAATATAACTGTACAGTAAAGTCAATTTTATTCAGGAAAGTACATACATAGTTGATTTACAAACATAATGTTGGATTTATAGATAGAGCTAGTGCATACAATACCTATAGCCACTATAGTAGGCATATAGCATTTCAGGCAACCGGGCAGTATATATGGACCCCTTACTCAAATCTCTGAATATGTTAGATATTAAGTCCCTGCACATACTCTCATGTGTATTTTATATATATAAAACGCTGCACTGTAATGTCAATCCTGACCTTAAAAGCTTCCTAGAAGGTTGTAACAGATCCCATGAGCACCACACCAGAAACAAATACCTATTTGATATTCCAAGAGTACGACTTAGTCAAACTAGAAATGCTTTACAAATCAAGAGACCTCGAATGTGGAATGACCTTCCCAATTATGTTAAAAACTGTACCTCTCCCAACCAGTTTAAGATAAATAAAGATAAATTTATAAGTTAAGAAAAATTCCACAAATCAACAACCCTGTTACTGACCCTGTATTTACCCAAGTCTTTCCTAAATCTAAACTTATCCAATTTATACCCATTGTTTCGTGTTCTATCTTGTGTTGACAATTTTAATACCCTATTAATATCCCCTTTGTTATATCTATTCAGGAAATTGTGGTTGATCTCGAACCCATTGATAATGTGACGACTTATACAGAATTTTGTAACTATATCATCAAGATTGTAACCAGCTTAGCTAAATGTAGTGTGGGGTTCAGTCCCTAAGCCCATATATGTGCCTCTCTAACCATTTAGGTTACAGGGCAAAAACATAAAAACAAAGGTAACTGCAAAAGGCCTATTGGCCCATACCAGGCAGCTCCTATCTATAACAGATAAACACTAAGTACTACCTAATTAACTCAATGTAACCTACCAACCTAACCCCCAAAATGTCAATCCATATCTTTTATTTTAAACAATGCTGTTTTGTTGACCAAATTGTATTTTTACTCTTTTTCTGTCATGTTTCTCCCACCCCTGTTTTTTCCCTTTTTTCTTATTTTTTCTCAACATAATTCATACTTTAATTAGGCGGATCAGGACATCACCTGATCAAACACATCAAACATCGTTTGACCACCATCAAACACACACATTTCGTGTGCGTTTGACGCTCACTGATATGTACCAGCGTTGTTTTATATATGGTGCTATTCTATCTTACGCTTTGTTGCTCTTTTTTACCTACGGGCTCATAGAACATTCTATTGCGAAAACATTGGCACAAAAATGAATGACGTACATACAATAATAATGTCAGGACAGTGAAATAATTATAAACTTTCAAAGCGCTGTATCGCCCATGTGTCGTCTTGTCACCAATACTGGGTAACAGTTCCGCCACTTCCCACACTCTTGCGGGTGGGCAGCGACCATTATTCTACGTTTATATTCATATCACCGTGTTGGGAATTTCATTGCGAGTACATTGATACCACAATTAACGCTGTAGGATAAGTGTGGAAGTGATAACAATCCCAAGAGTAAAAACATTTTGTTGCTCTTGGGCACTCACGGCGAGTCATCTACGTAGGTATTTATTGGGTGCTGGTATTCATATAACTTTTGGTGACCGTTTTTGCTGATGTTCTTCTAGAGAATGTTATTGCGAACACGTTGGTACTAAAATGAAATACATAGCTCGAGAACTAAGGTCAGGAGAGTAAAAAGAGTATACACATTTTTGTTTTGACGCTTAATTAAGGTTATTGTGAGTACTCATCGCCTGCCTAGAAACTGGAACTAGTAATTCCATCTATCATCATACTATCATACAAGAGGAGCCACACATCTATGGATCATCCAATAAAATCAGCAGACTTCTAGATGTTACTACTGCTCGGCTTAGACTCGGTTACAAGTATCTCTGGGAATTCTCATTATCTGCTGATGTAGACCTGACCAAATGTAAACTGTGTCAACAAAATTATTCGCACACCCTCCGTCACTATGTGATGGAGTGCGAAAAGATACATGAATTTAGAGACAATTCTATAACCAATGTTCCAGCGATGTGTCAATATTTCATTCAAAATGATCTGCTACCAGAAATTTTAGCCAAATATCCCCAGTTTGCTAACTGTAGATAACAACTAAGTGATTGTAACCTATCCACCGCTGCCCACTGGATGGGGGGCGGTGTGCAGGACAAACATATAAATTTTGATACTAGCTCTCCACATATGTCAGTTGCTTAACACTTTAGTGCGCGCGGCACTAGCTGGAAAACCAAGCGGGTTGTGTGCGCGGCGTTCTGGGCGCTCAAGCGTAAACACAAAAAAGTTTATAATCTTTTCACGCTCCTAACCTCAATTCTCAAGCTACGTTTTTCATTTTGGTATCAATGCGTTGGCAATAAAATTCTCTACAAGATCATATGCATAAAATGTCACCGAAGCATTTGGTATCCCACCACGAAGTAAATAAACACGAAGATGACTCGCCGTGACACCCAAACAGGAAGTAAATGTTCATACTCTTTCGTTTGTTGCCAGCCTCACAGTCATCCTACAGCGCTCATTTTGATATCACTGAACTCGCAATAAAATTCCCCACCCAGACATATGCCTATCAATGTCTAATTATGGTATCGGGTGACCCGCACGAGTGTGGGAACTGGGCGAAGCGTTAGCCGTGATTTCAGCAGGGACGACACTGTTGGGATGCAGTGCTTTGAATGTTTATACTTATTTAACTGTCCTGACATTATTTCTGAAGCTACGTATTTCATTTTTATAGCAATGTGTTCGCAATAGAAAGTTCTATAAGAACATGGGTAGAGTTGGCCAACACAGCGTCAAATAAATTTGCGGCGAATAAAATCTTACGCGTGTTTGTACCCGTGAGCGTCAAAAGTTTTTACTTTGCTCATGTTTTTCAAGTTTATACTTGTTTCACACCGTTTTTTTTGTATAGTGTTCGGAATAAAATTCCCTACACAGACATATGCATATCAAATACAATTCCTTGGAATTCACAGCTGTAGAGATGACGGAAAACACACAACCGGAACCCGCTCTTGACACTCCAACTCACACCCGCAACACCCACAAAAAAAGTTTCTCTTGTTTCATGTATACTTACTTTAGTTTTCGTACTACAGTTCTCATTTAGGTATCAAAATATTCCTAAGAAAATAGACTACAATACTGAAACAATCTAAGACAATTATGTGTACTTACCAAAGCAAAGACGATTGTAGTAAAATAAGTTGAGCATTTTATCTCCACTCCACCTCCTTCAGGTACTGATTCCTGAAGTTGCTCAACAGATGTTCCTAGGTGGAGTGAAGCTGATGTAGGTGGTTATTTCTTGTCCACCCAATACACCCTTTTCCTGTGATAAGTGGTGTAATTACAAGGTATGACGCAAAGTGGAACATCGCATGTCTTGCACGCTATACCAGTTTCCTTCCTGATACCCGACTTTGAACACACTTCACACCTGCGACGTTTGGGGATTTTTACCAGCTCATGTTTCAATTTATAGTTCAGGCGAGTCTCTGCTATAACAACACGTCGCTGTTGTCTCTGGGTTGGCAATAAACTACTGTCTGAATCGTCGCTCTCACTATTGTTTTCAAACACTAATGTGGAATATGAATTATCTTCATCAGATTCAGCTTCAGCACTAGGTGTAGACGTGAAGAGAGGGCGCCTCACACCCGACGGGCCAGGTGTTGACGGGTCAGCAGGAGGATACACAGGACCAGTGTCATGATTTATGTCTGGAGCATGAACTAGATGTGGAGATGGTGTAGTTGTTGCAGGCCACTCTGCCTTGTCAAATTTCAATAAAGACCAAATAGCAACTTCATGGAACTAGAGCAGAGTTAGTTTCCTTCGATCATCTGTGTTGGCCTTGTACAATGCATGTACAATGCATTGAGTAAAGACCAAATAGCAACTTCATGGAACTAGAGCAGAGTTAGTTTCCTTCGATCATCTGTGTTGGCCTTGTACAATGCAACCACAAGTTGACATTGAATGTGAATTAACAATGAGACAAGTAAGATTTATACTAATACATTTATACTAACTCTGTTGAGCGTTGACCATTTATACATCAAATCTGTTGATGTGAGCACTTTAGTTTAGTCTGCCGTTTAAAGAAAAAAAGAGCATATCAATGGTATATCACAGAAAACGAATTTATCATAAACTCATGTATTTGTCTTATCATATTGAACTGCATTCATATTTTTAATATATAACAATATGAATATACAAATTTCTGTAAATCCCCTACCTTGTTGGAATCTGTGGAAATGAATGAGCAAATGTGCTGGCTGAAGGCGCTGAAGGAAACCACATTGGTTTCATTTTGGATGCAAATGTCCATGGAGATTCAAAATGGAAACTAATTATATAGTTGAACCTGCAGAGACGAGTTTAAGAATCTGTGTTGAGAGTGATGGACACAGCCTTCACAATTATACTTCAGAGAATGTAAACATCTAAGAGTCATTAGAAATATGTGTAGAATAATAAACCCTACATTGTTTGAGTTAGGGAAAACACCATTTGTGATATATAGATACTATAGCTGTTCCTAAAGATTCACCCTTTTTTGCACCAGCAAGATAACATATAAGATTTTAAGAGTTGACGAATGTTAATATTCTTGTTTGATAAACTGTGAACTTGAGACATAGTTAATAAGAACATATTAACACAACAAAATGTTTTCAGAATCTTTAACACCACTTTCCAGCAACTTATATAATTTATATAAATTATTTTAGAGAATAATACATAAATTATATATTTAAACATGATATAGTGTTTAGTGGAATGTATAAGGAGTCAAATTGTGTTAAAAAGAGCAAATTTTAGAAAATTTGGAAAAATACTTTTTTCTGTTCAAATTATAACTAAATGGATTTTAAAGGTTTCACTCAGCCAATATATATCATTCACAATTTATTAATGAATTTTACAAAAAAACACCATAAATTTTATATTTAAACATGTAAAAACTATTTGTTTTACATTTGAAAGAAAATAATTGTAGAAAAACAATTTATAATTAAACCTTTGTGTTTGGATTTTTTGAGTAAAAGTTTCTCAAAGGCTCTCCTGCACCATTCTCAATGCAAATCATTCCCACACCTATGGGAAGAGATAGGCGAACGTTGTGTAGATGATTTGTGTTTGCTGGGTCCCACAGCTGGACTGCGAGGCCGCGGAGGACGCTCCCACAGCTGGACTGTGAGGCCGTGGAGGACGCTCCCACAGCTGGACTGTGAGGACGCTCCCACAGCTGGACTGTGAGGACGCGGAGGACGCTCCCACAGCTGGACTGTGAGGCCGCGGAAGACGCTCCGACAGCTGGACTGTGAGGCCGCGGAGGACGCTCCCACAGCTGGACTGTAAGGACGCTCCCACTGCTGGACTGTGAGGCCGCGGAGGACGCTCCCACAGCTGGACTGTGAGGCCGCGGAGGACGCTCCCACAGCTGGACTGTGAGGCCGCGGAGGACGCTCCCACAGCTGGACTGTGAGGCCGCGGAGGACGCTCCCACAGCTGGACTGTGAGGACGCTCCCACAGCTGGACTGTGAGGCCGCGGAGGACGCTCCCACAGCTGGACTGTGAGGACGCTCCCACAGCTGGACTGTGAGGGCGCGGAGGACGCTCCCACAGCTGGACTGTGAGGACGCTCCCACAGCTGGACTGTGAGGCCGCGGAGGACGCTCCCACAGCTGGACTGTGAGGCCGCGGAGGACGCTCCCACAGCTGGACTGTGAGGCCGCGGAGGACGCTCCCACAGCTGGACTGTGAGGACGCTCCCACAGCTGGACTGTGAGGGCGCGGAGGACGCTCCCACAGCTGAACTGTGAGGACGCTCCCACAGCTGGACTGTGAGGCCGCGGAGGACGCTCCCACAGCTGGACTGTGAGGCCGCGGAGGACGCTCCCACAGCTGGACTGTGAGGCCGCGGAGGACGCTCCCACAGATGGACTGTGAGGTGGCGGAGGACGCTCCCACAGCTGGACTGTGAGGCCGCGGAGGACGCTCCCACAGCTGGACTGTGAGGCCGCGGAGGACGCTCCCACAGCTGGACTGTGAGGCCGCGGAGGACGCTCCCACAGCTGGACTGTGAGGACGTTCCCACAGCTGGACTGTGAGGCCGCGGTGGATGCTCCCACAGCTGGACTGCGAGGCTGCGGAGGACGCTCCCACCGCTGGGCTACGAGGCCGCGGAGGACGCTCCCACAGCTGGACTGTGAGGCCGTGGAGGACGCTCCCACAGCTGGACTGTGAGGCCGCGGAGGACGCTCCCACAGCTGGACTGTAATGACGCTCCCACAGCTGGACTGCGAGGTGGCGGAGGACGCTCCCACAGCTGGACTGTGAGGACGCTCCCACAGCTGGACTGTGAGGACGCTCCCACAGCTGGACTGCGAAGTGGCGGAGGACGCTCCCACAGCTGGACTGTGAGGACGCTCCCACAGCTGGACTGTGAGGACGCTCCCACAGCTGGGCTGCGAGGCCGCGGAGGACGCTCCCACAGCTGGATTGCGAGGCGCGGAGGACGCTCCCACAGCTGGACTACGAGGCCGCGGAGGACGCTCCCACAGCTGGACTGTGTGGCCGCGGAGGACGCTCCCACAGCTGGACTGTGAGGCCGCGGAGGAGGCTCCCACAGCTGGACTGTGAGGCCGCGTAGGACGCTCCCACAGCTGGACTGCGAGGTGGCGGAGGACGCTCCCACAGCTGGACTGTGAGGACGCTCCCACAGCTGGACTGTGAGGACGCTCCCACAGCTGGACTGTGAGGCCGCGGAGGACGCTCCCACAGCTGGACTGTGAGGCCGCGTAGGACGCTCCCACAGCTGGACTGCGAGGTGGCGGAGGACGCTCCCACAGCTGGACTGTGAGGACGCTCCCACAGCTGGACTGTGAGGACGCTCCCACAGCTGGGCTGCGAGGCCGCGGAGGACGCTCCCACAGCTGGACTGCGAGGCGGCGGAGGAAGCTCCCACAGCTGGACTACGAGGCCGCGGAGGACGCTCCCACAGCTGGACTGTGAGGCCGCGGAGGACGCTCCCACAGCTGGACTGTGAGGCCGCGGAGGACGCTCCCACAGCTGGACTGTGAGGCCGCGTAGGACGCTCCCACAGCTGGACTGTGAGGCCGCAGAGGACGCTCCCACAGCTGGACTGTGAGGCCGCGGAGGACGCTCCCACAGCTGGACTGTGAGGCCGCAGAGGACGCTCCCACAGCTGGACTGTGAGGACGCTCCCACAGCTGGACTGTGAGGCCGCGGAGGACGCTCCCACAGCTGGACTGTGAGGCTGCGGAGGACTCTCCCACAGCTGGACTGTGAGGACGCTCCCACAGCTGGACTGTGAGGACGCTTCCACAGCTGGACTGCGAGGCGGCGGAGGACGCTCCCACAGCTGGACTGCGAGGACGCTCCCACAGCTGGACTGTGAGGACGCTCCCACAGCTGGACTGTGAGGCCGCGGAGGACGCTCCGACAGCTGGACTGCGAGGCGGCGGAGGACGCTCCCACAGCTGGACTGCGAGGACGCTCCCACAGCTGGACTGTGAGGACGCTCCCACAGCTGGACTGTGAGGCCGCTGAGGACGCTCCCACAGCTGGACTGTGAGGACGCTCCCACAGCTGGACTGTGAGGCCGCGAAGGACGCTCCCACAGCTGGACTGCGAGGCGGCGGAGGACGCTCCCACAGCTGGACTGTGAGGACGCTCCCACAGCTGGACTGTGAGGACGCTCCCACAGCTGGACTGTGAGGACGCTCCCACAGCTGGGCTACGAGGCCGCGGAGGACGCTCCCACAGCTGGACTGTGAGGACGCTCAAACAGCTGGACTGCGAGGCCGCGAAGGACGCTCCCACAGCTGGACTGCGAGGCCGCGAAGGACGCTCCCACAGCTGGACTGTGTGGAAGCTCCCACAGCTGGACTGCGAGGCGGCGGAGGACGCTCCCACAGCTGGACTGTGAGGACGCTCCCACAGCTGGACTGCGAGGCCGCGAAGGACGCTCCCACAGCTGGACTGTGAGGACGCTCCCACAGCTGGACTGCGAGGTGGCGGAGGACGCTCCCACAGCTGGACTGTGAGGACGCTCAAACAGCTGGACTGCGAGGCCGCGAAGGACGCTCCCACAGCTGGACTGTGTGGAAGCTCCCACAGCTGGACTGCGAGGCGGCGGAGGACGCTCCCACAGCTGGACTGTGAGGACGCTCCCACAGCTGGACTGCGAGGCCGCGAAGGACGCTCCCACAGCTGGACTGTGAGGACGCTCCCACAGCTGGACTGCGAGGTGGCGGAGGACGCTCCCACAGCTGGACTGTGAGGACGCTCCCACAGCTGGGCTACGAGGCCGCGGAGGACGCTCCCACAGCTGGACTGCGAGGCGGCAGAGGACGCTCCCACAGCTGGACTACGAGGCCGCGGAGGACGCTCCCACAGCTGGACTGTGAGGCCGCGGAGGACGCTCCCACAGCTGGACTGTGAGGCCGCGGTGGACGCTCCCACAGCTGGACTGCGAGGCCGTGGAGGACGCTTCCACAGCTGGACTGTGAGGCCGCGGAGGACGCTCCCACAGCTGGACTGTGAGGCCGCGGAGGACGCTCCCACAGCTGGACTGTAAGTACGCTCCCACAGCTGGACTGTGAGGCCGCGGAGGACGCTCTCACAGCTGGACTGTGAGGCCGCGGAGGACGCTCCCACAGCTGGACTGTGAGGCCGCGGAGGACGCTCCCACAGCTGGACTGTGAGGCCGCGGAGGACGCTCCCACAGCTGGACTGTGAGGACGCTCCCACAGCTGGACTGTGAGGACGCTCCCACAGCTGGACTGTGAGGCCGCGGAGGACGCTCCCACAGCTGGACTGTGAGGACGCTCCCACAGCTGGACTGTGAGGCCGCGGAGGACGCTCCCACAGCTGGACTGTGAGGACGCGGAGGACGCTCCCACAGCTGGACTGCGAGGCGGCGGAGGACGCTCCCACAGCTGGACTGCGAGGCGGCGGAGGACGCTCCCACAGCTGGACTACGAGGCCGCGGAGGACGCTCCCACAGCTGGACTGTGAGGCCGCGGAGGACGCTCCCACTGCTGGACTGTGAGGCGGCGGAGGACGCTCCCACAGCTGGACTGTGAGGCCGCGGAGGACGCTCCCACAGCTGGACTGTGAGGCCGCGGAGGACGCTCCCACAGCTGGAATGTGAGGCCGCGGAGGACGCTCCCACAGCTGGACTGTGAGGCCGCGGAGGACGCTCCCACAGCTGGACTGTGAGGCCGCGGAGGACGCTCCCACAGCTGGACTGTGAGGACGTTCCCACAGCTGGACTGTGAGGACGTTCCCACAGCTGGACTGTGAGGACGTTCCCACATATGGACTGTGAGGCCGCGGTGGACGCTCCCACAGCTGGACTACGAGGACGCGGAGGACGCTCCCACCGCTGGGCTACGAGGCCGCGGAGGACGCTCCAACAGCTGGACTGTGAGTCCGCGGAGGACGCTCCCACAGCTGGACTGTGAGGAAGCTCCCACAGCTGGACTGCGAGGTGGCGGAGGACGCTCCCACAGCTGGACTGTGAGGACGCTCCCACAGCTGGACTGTGAGGACGCTCCCACAGCTGGACTGCGAGGTGGCGGAGGACCCTCCCACAGCTGGACTGTGAGGACGCTCCCACAGCTGGACTGTGAGGACGCTCCCACAGCTGGGCTGCGAGGCCGCGGAGGACGCTCCCACAGCTGGACTGCGAGGCGGCGGAGGTGTACGCTCCCACAGCTGGACTACGAGGCCGCGGAGGACGCTCCCACAGCTGGACTGCGAGGCGGCGGAGGACGCTCCCACAGCTGGACTACGAGGCCGCGGAGGACGCTCCCACAGCTGGACTGCTTGGTGGCGGAGGACGCTCCCACAGCTGGACTGTGAGGACGCTCCCACAGCTGGACTGTGAGGACGCTCCCACAGCTGGGCTGCGAGGCCGCGGAGGACGCTCCCACAGCTGGGCTACAAGGCCGCGGAGGACGCTCCCACAGCTGGACTACGAGGCCGCGGAGGACGCTTCCACAGCTGGACTGCGAGGCGGCGGAGGACGCTCCCACAGCTGGACTGCGAGGCGGCGGAGGACGCTCCCACAGCTGGACTACGAGGCCGCGGAGGACGCTCCCACAGCAGGACTGTGAGGCCGCGGAGGACGCTCCCACAGCTGGACTGTGAGGCGGCGGAGGACGCTCCCACAGCTGGACTGTGAGGCCGCGGAGGACGCTCCCACAGCTGGACTGTGAGGCCGCGGAGGACGCTCCCACAGCTGGACTGTGAGGCCGCGGAGGACGCTCCCACAGCTGGACTGTGAGGCCGCGGAGGACGCTCCCACAGCTGGACTGTGAGGACGTTCCCACAGCTGGACTGTGAGGACGTTCCCACAGCTGGACTGTGAGGCCGCGGTGGACGCTCCCACAGCTGGACTGCGAGGCCGCGGAGGACGCTCCCACCGCTGAGCTACAAGGCCGCGGAGGACGCTCCCACAGCTGGACTGTGAGGCCGCGGATGACGCTCCCACAGCTGGACTGTGAGGCCGCGGAGGACGCTTCCACAGCTGGACTGTGAGGACGCTCCCACAGCTGGACTGCGAGGTGGCGGAGGACGCTCCCACAGCTGGACTGTGAGGACGCTCCCACAGCTGGACTGCGAGGTGTCGGAGGACGCTCCCACAGCTAGACTGTGAGGACGCTCCCACAGCTGGACTGTGAGGACGCTCCCACAGCTGGGCTGCGAGGCCGCGGAGGACGCTCCCACAGCTGGACTGCGAGGCGGCGGAGGACGCTCCCACAGCTGGACTACGAGGCCGCGGAGGACGCTCCCACAGCTGGACTGTGAGGCCGCGGTGGACGCTCCCACAGCTGGACTGCGAGGCCGCGGAGGACGCTCCCACAGCTGGACTGTGAGGACGCTCCAACAGCTGGACTGCGAGGCCGCGAAGGACGCTCCCACAGCTGGACTGTGAGGACGCTCCCACAGCTGGACTGCGAGGTGGCGGAGGACGCTCCCACAGCTGGCCTGTGAGGACGCTCCCACAGCTGGACTGTGAGGACGCTCCCACAGCTGGGCTGCGAGGCCGCGGAGGACGCTCCCACAGCTGGGCTACAAGGCCGCGGAGGACGGTCCCACAGCTGGACTACGAGGCCGCGGAGGACGGTCCCACAGCTGGAATGCGAGGCGGCGGAGGACGCTCCCACAGCTGGACTGCGAGGCGGCGGAGGACGCTCCCACAGCTGGACTACGAGGCCGCGGAGGACGCTCCCACAGCTGGACTGTGAGGCCGCGGATGACGCTCCCACAGCTGGACTGTGAGGCGGCGGAGGACGCTCTTACAGCTGGACTGTGAGGCCGCGGAGGACGCTCCCACAGCTGGACTGTGAGGCCTAGGAGGACGCTCCCACAGCTGGACTGTGAGGCCGCGGAGGACGCTCCCACAGCTGGACTGTGAGGCCGCGGAGGACGCTCCCACAGCTGGACTGTGAGGACGTTCCCACAGCTGGACTGTGAGGCCGCGGTGGACGCTCCCACAGCTGGACTGCGAGGCCGCGGAGGACGCTCCCACCGCTGGGCTACGAGGCCGCGGAGGACGCTCCCACAGCTGGACTGTGAGGCCGCGGAGGACGCTCCCACAGCTGGACTGTGAGGCCGCGGAGGACGCTCCCACAGCTGGACTGTGAGGCCGCGGAGGACGCTCCCACAGCTGGACTGTGAGGACGCTCTAACAGCTGGACTGCGAAGTGGCGGAGGACGCTCCCACAGCTGGACTGTGAGGACGCTCCCACAGCTGGGCTGCGAGGCCGCGGAGGACGCTCCCACAGCTGGGCTACAAGGCCGCGGAGGACGCTCCCACAGCTGGACTGTGAGGCCGCGGAGGACGCTCCCACAGCTGGACTGTGAGGCCGCGGAGGACGCTCCCACAGCTGGAATGTGAGGCCGCGGAGGACGCTCCCACAGCTGGACTGTGAGGCCGCGGAGGACGCTCCCACAGCTGGACTGTGAGGCCGCGGAGGACGCTCCCACAGCTGGACTGTGAGGACGTTCCCACAGCTGGACTGTGAGGACGTTCCCACAGCTGGACTGTGAGGACGTTCCCACATATGGACTGTGAGGCCGCGGTGGACGCTCCCACAGCTGGACTACGAGGCCGCGGAGGACGCTCCCACCGCTGGGCTACGAGGCCGCGGAGGACGCTCCAACAGCTGGACTGTGAGTCCGCGGAGGACGCTCCCACAGCTGGACTGTGAGGAAGCTCCCACAGCTGGACTGCGAGGTGGCGGAGGACGCTCCCACAGCTGGACTGTGAGGACGCTCCCACAGCTGGACTGTGAGGACGCTCCCACAGCTGGACTGCGAGGTGGCGGAGGACCCTCCCACAGCTGGACTGTGAGGACGCTCCCACAGCTGGACTGTGAGGACGCTCCCACAGCTGGGCTGCGAGGCCGCGGAGGACGCTCCCACAGCTGGACTGCGAGGCGGCGGAGGTGTACGCTCCCACAGCTGGACTACGAGGCCGCGGAGGACGCTCCCACAGCTGGACTGCGAGGCGGCGGAGGACGCTCCCACAGCTGGACTACGAGGCCGCGGAGGACGCTCCCACAGCTGGACTGCTTGGTGGCGGAGGACGCTCCCACAGCTGGACTGTGAGGACGCTCCCACAGCTGGACTGTGAGGACGCTCCCACAGCTGGGCTGCGAGGCCGCGGAGGACGCTCCCACAGCTGGGCTACAAGGCCGCGGAGGACGCTCCCACAGCTGGACTACGAGGCCGCGGAGGACGCTTCCACAGCTGGACTGCGAGGCGGCGGAGGACGCTCCCACAGCTGGACTGCGAGGCGGCGGAGGACGCTCCCACAGCTGGACTACGAGGCCGCGGAGGACGCTCCCACAGCAGGACTGTGAGGCCGCGGAGGACGCTCCCACAGCTGGACTGTGAGGCGGCGGAGGACGCTCCCACAGCTGGACTGTGAGGCCGCGGAGGACGCTCCCACAGCTGGACTGTGAGGCCGCGGAGGACGCTCCCACAGCTGGACTGTGAGGCCGCGGAGGACGCTCCCACAGCTGGACTGTGAGGCCGCGGAGGACGCTCCCACAGCTGGACTGTGAGGACGTTCCCACAGCTGGACTGTGAGGACGTTCCCACAGCTGGACTGTGAGGCCGCGGTGGACGCTCCCACAGCTGGACTGCGAGGCCGCGGAGGACGCTCCCACCGCTGAGCTACAAGGCCGCGGAGGACGCTCCCACAGCTGGACTGTGAGGCCGCGGATGACGCTCCCACAGCTGGACTGTGAGGCCGCGGAGGACGCTTCCACAGCTGGACTGTGAGGACGCTCCCACAGCTGGACTGCGAGGTGGCGGAGGACGCTCCCACAGCTGGACTGTGAGGACGCTCCCACAGCTGGACTGCGAGGTGTCGGAGGACGCTCCCACAGCTAGACTGTGAGGACGCTCCCACAGCTGGACTGTGAGGACGCTCCCACAGCTGGGCTGCGAGGCCGCGGAGGACGCTCCCACAGCTGGACTGCGAGGCGGCGGAGGACGCTCCCACAGCTGGACTACGAGGCCGCGGAGGACGCTCCCACAGCTGGACTGTGAGGCCGCGGTGGACGCTCCCACAGCTGGACTGCGAGGCCGCGGAGGACGCTCCCACAGCTGGACTGTGAGGACGCTCCAACAGCTGGACTGCGAGGCCGCGAAGGACGCTCCCACAGCTGGACTGTGAGGACGCTCCCACAGCTGGACTGCGAGGTGGCGGAGGACGCTCCCACAGCTGGCCTGTGAGGACGCTCCCACAGCTGGACTGTGAGGACGCTCCCACAGCTGGGCTGCGAGGCCGCGGAGGACGCTCCCACAGCTGGGCTACAAGGCCGCGGAGGACGGTCCCACAGCTGGACTACGAGGCCGCGGAGGACGGTCCCACAGCTGGAATGCGAGGCGGCGGAGGACGCTCCCACAGCTGGACTGCGAGGCGGCGGAGGACGCTCCCACAGCTGGACTACGAGGCCGCGGAGGACGCTCCCACAGCTGGACTGTGAGGCCGCGGATGACGCTCCCACAGCTGGACTGTGAGGCGGCGGAGGACGCTCTTACAGCTGGACTGTGAGGCCGCGGAGGACGCTCCCACAGCTGGACTGTGAGGCCTAGGAGGACGCTCCCACAGCTGGACTGTGAGGCCGCGGAGGACGCTCCCACAGCTGGACTGTGAGGCCGCGGAGGACGCTCCCACAGCTGGACTGTGAGGACGTTCCCACAGCTGGACTGTGAGGCCGCGGTGGACGCTCCCACAGCTGGACTGCGAGGCCGCGGAGGACGCTCCCACCGCTGGGCTACGAGGCCGCGGAGGACGCTCCCACAGCTGGACTGTGAGGCCGCGGAGGACGCTCCCACAGCTGGACTGTGAGGCCGCGGAGGACGCTCCCACAGCTGGACTGTGAGGCCGCGGAGGACGCTCCCACAGCTGGACTGTGAGGACGCTCTAACGGCTGGACTGCGAAGTGGCGGAGGACGCTCCCACAGCTGGACTGTGAGGACGCTCCCACAGCTGGGCTGCGAGGCCGCGGAGGACGCTCCCACAGCTGGGCTACAAGGCCGCGGAGGACGCTCCCACAGCTGGACTACGAGGCCGCGGAGGACGCTTCCACAGCTGGACTGCGAGGCGGCGGAGGACGCTCCCACAGCTGGACTGCGAGGCGGCGGAGGACGCTCCCACAGCTGGACTACGAGGCCGCGGAGGACGCTCCCACAGCAGGACTGTGAGGCCGCGGAGGACGCTCCCACAGCTGGACTGTGAGGCGGCGGAGGACGCTCCCACAGCTGGACTGTGAGGCCGCGGAGGACGCTCCCACAGCTGGACTGTGAGGCCGCGGAGGACGCTCCCACAGCTGGACTGTGAGGCCGCGGAGGACGCTCCCACAGCTGGACTGTGAGGCCGCGGAGGACGCTCCCACAGCTGGACTGTGAGGACGTTCCCACAGCTGGACTGTGAGGACGTTCCCACAGCTGGACTGTGAGGCCGCGGTGGACGCTCCCACAGCTGGACTGCGAGGCCGCGGAGGACGCTCCCACCGCTGAGCTACAAGGCCGCGGAGGACGCTCCCACAGCTGGACTGTGAGGCCGCGGAGGACGCTCCCACAGCTGGACTGTGAGGCCGCGGAGGACGCTTCCACAGCTGGACTGTGAGGACGCTCCCACAGCTGGACTGCGAGGTGGCGGAGGACGCTCCCACAGCTGGACTGTGAGGACGCTCCCACAGCTGGACTGCGAGGTGTCGGAGGACGCTCCCACAGCTAGACTGTGAGGACGCTCCCACAGCTGGACTGTGAGGACGCTCCCACAGCTGGGCTGCGAGGCCGCGGAGGACGCTCCCACAGCTGGACTGCGAGGCGGCGGAGGACGCTCCCACAGCTGGACTACGAGGCCGCGGAGGACGCTCCCACAGCTGGACTGTGAGGCCGCGGTGGACGCTCCCACAGCTGGACTGCGAGGCCGCGGAGGACGCTCCCACAGCTGGACTGTGAGGACGCTCCAACAGCTGGACTGCGAGGCCGCGAAGGACGCTCCCACAGCTGGACTGTGAGGACGCTCCCACAGCTGGACTGCGAGGTGGCGGAGGACGCTCCCACAGCTGGCCTGTGAGGACGCTCCCACAGCTGGACTGTGAGGACGCTCCCACAACTGGGCTGCGAGGCCGCGGAGGACGCTCCCACAGCTGGGCTACAAGGCCGCGGAGGACGGTCCCACAGCTGGACTACGAGGCCGCGGAGGACGGTCCCACAGCTGGAATGCGAGGCGGCGGAGGACGCTCCCACAGCTGGACTGCGAGGCGGCGGAGGACGCTCCCACAGCTGGACTACGAGGCCGCGGAGGACGCTCCCACAGCTGGACTGTGAGGCCGCGGATGACGCTCCCACAGCTGGACTGTGAGGCGGCGGAGGACGCTCTTACAGCTGGACTGTGAGGCCGCGGAGGACGCTCCCACAGCTGGACTGTGAGGCCTAGGAGGACGCTCCCACAGCTGGACTGTGAGGCCGCGGAGGACGCTCCCACAGCTGGACTGTGAGGCCGCGGAGGACGCTCCCACAGCTGGACTGTGAGGACGCTCCCACAGCTGGACTGTGAGTCCGCGGAGGACGCTCCCACAGCTGGACTGTGAGGAAGCTCCCACAGCTGGACTGCGAGGTGGCGGAGGACGCTCCCACAGCTGGACTGTGAGGACGCTCCCACAGCTGGACTGTGAGGACGCTCCCACAGCTGGACTGCGAGGTGGCGGAGGACCCTCCCACAGCTGGACTGTGAGGACGCTCCCACAGCTGGACTGTGAGGACGCTCCCACAGCTGGACTGTGAGGACGCTCCCACAGCTGGGCTGCGAGGCCGCGGAGGACGCTCCCACAGCTGGACTGCGAGGCGGCGGAGGACGCTCCCACAGCTGGACTGTGAGGCCGCGGAGGACGCTCCCACAGCTGGACTGTGAGGCCGCGGAGGACGCTCCCACAGCTGGACTGTGAGGCCGCGGAGGACGCTCCCACAGCTGGACTGTGAGGCCGCGGAGGACGCTCCCACAGCTGGACTGTGAGGACGTTCCCACAGCTGGACTGTGAGGACGTTCCCACAGCTGGACTGTGAGGCCGCGGTGGACGCTCCCACAGCTGGACTGCGAGGCCGCGGAGGACGCTCCCACCGCTGAGCTACAAGGCCGCGGAGGACGCTCCCACAGCTGGACTGTGAGGCCGCGGAGGACGCTCCCACAGCTGGACTGTGAGGCCGCGGAGGACGCTTCCACAGCTGGACTGTGAGGACGCTCCCACAGCTGGACTGCGAGGTGGCGGAGGACGCTCCCACAGCTGGACTGTGAGGACGCTCCCACAGCTGGACTGCGAGGTGTCGGAGGACGCTCCCACAGCTAGACTGTGAGGACGCTCCCACAGCTGGACTGTGAGGACGCTCCCACAGCTGGGCTGCGAGGCCGCGGAGGACGCTCCCACAGCTGGACTGCGAGGCGGCGGAGGACGCTCCCACAGCTGGACTACGAGGCCGCGGAGGACGCTCCCACAGCTGGACTGTGAGGCCGCGGTGGACGCTCCCACAGCTGGAATGCGAGGCCGCGGAGGACGCTCCCACAGCTGGACTGTGAGGACGCTCCAACAGCTGGACTGCGAGGCCGCGAAGGACGCTCCCACAGCTGGACTGTGAGGACGCTCCCACAGCTGGACTGCGAGGTGGCGGAGGACGCTCCCACAGCTGGCCTGTGAGGACGCTCCCACAGCTGGACTGTGAGGACGCTCCCACAACTGGGCTGCGAGGCCGCGGAGGACGCTCCCACAGCTGGGCTACAAGGCCGCGGAGGACGGTCCCACAGCTGGACTACGAGGCCGCGGAGGACGGTCCCACAGCTGGAATGCGAGGCGGCGGAGGACGCTCCCACAGCTGGACTGCGAGGCGGCGGAGGACGCTCCCACAGCTGGACTACGAGGCCGCGGAGGACGCTCCCACAGCTGGACTGTGAGGCCGCGGATGACGCTCCCACAGCTGGACTGTGAGGCGGCGGAGGACGCTCTTACAGCTGGACTGTGAGGCCGCGGAGGACGCTCCCACAGCTGGACTGTGAGGCCTAGGAGGACGCTCCCACAGCTGGACTGTGAGGCCGCGGAGGACGCTCCCACAGCTGGACTGTGAGGCCGCGGAGGACGCTCCCACAGCTGGACTGTGAGGACGCTCCCACAGCTGGACTGTGAGTCCGCGGAGGACGCTCCCACAGCTGGACTGTGAGGAAGCTCCCACAGCTGGACTGCGAGGTGGCGGAGGACGCTCCCACAGCTGGACTGTGAGGACGCTCCCACAGCTGGACTGTGAGGACGCTCCCACAGCTGGACTGCGAGGTGGCGGAGGACCCTCCCACAGCTGGACTGTGAGGACGCTCCCACAGCTGGACTGTGAGGACGCTCCCACAGCTGGACTGTGAGGACGCTCCCACAGCTGGGCTGCGAGGCCGCGGAGGACGCTCCCACAGCTGGACTGCGAGGCGGCGGAGGTGTACGCTCCCACAGCTGGACTACGAGGCCGCGGAGGACGCTCCCACAGCTGGACTGCGAGGCGGCGGAGGACGCTCCCACAGCTGGACTACGAGGCCGCGGAGGACGCTCCCACAGCTGGACTGCTTGGTGGCGGAGGACGCTCCTACAGCTGGACTGTGAGGACGCTCCCACAGCTGGACTGTGAGGACGCTCCCACAGCTGGGCTGCGAGGCCGCGGAGGACGCTCCCACAGCTGGGCTACAAGGCCGCGGAGGACGCTCCCACAGCTGGACTACGAGGCCGCGGAGGACGCTTCCACAGCTGGACTGCGAGGCGGCGGAGGACGCTCCCACAGCTGGACTGCGAGGCGGCGGAGGACGCTCCCACAGCTGGACTACGAGGCCGCGGAGGACGCTCCCACAGCAGGACTGTGAGGCCGCGGAGGACGCTCCCACAGCTGGACTGTGAGGCGGCGGAGGACGCTCCCACAGCTGGACTGTGAGGCCGCGGAGGACGCTCCCACAGCTGGACTGTGAGGCCGCGGAGGACGCTCCCACAGCTGGACTGTGAGGCCGCGGAGGACGCTCCCACAGCTGGACTGTGAGGCCGCGGAGGACGCTCCCACAGCTGGACTGTGAGGACGTTCCCACAGCTGGACTGTGAGGACGTTCCCACAGCTGGACTGTGAGGCCGCGGTGGACGCTCCCACAGCTGGACTGCGAGGCCGCGGAGGACGCTCCCACCGCTGAGCTACAAGGCCGCGGAGGACGCTCCCACAGCTGGACTGTGAGGCCGCGGAGGACGCTCCCACAGCTGGACTGTGAGGCCGCGGAGGACGCTTCCACAGCTGGACTGTGAGGACGCTCCCACAGCTGGACTGCGAGGTGGCGGAGGACGCTCCCACAGCTGGACTAAGAGGACGCTCCCACAGCTGGACTGCGAGGTGTCGGAGGACGCTCCCACAGCTAGACTGTGAGGACGCTCCCACAGCTGGACTGTGAGGACGCTCCCACAGCTGGGCTGCGAGGCCGCGGAGGACGCTCCCACAGCTGGACTGCGAGGCGGCGGAGGACGCTCCCACAGCTGGACTACGAGGCCGCGGAGGACGCTCCCACAGCTGGACTGTGAGGCCGCGGTGGACGCTCCCACAGCTGGACTGCGAGGCCGCGGAGGACGCTCCCACAGCTGGACTGTAAGGACGCTCCAACAGCTGGACTGCGAGGCCGCGAAGGACGCTCCCACAGCTGGACTGTGAGGACGCTCCCACAGCTGGACTGCGAGGTGGCGGAGGACGCTCCCACAGCTGGCCTGTGAGGACGCTCCCACAGCTGGACTGTGAGGACGCTCCCACAGCTGGGCTGCGAGGCCGCGGAGGACGCTCCCACAGCTGGGCTACAAGGCCGCGGAGGACGGTCCCACAGCTGGACTACGAGGCCGCGGAGGACGGTCCCACAGCTGGAATGCGAGGCGGCGGAGGACGCTCCCACAGCTGGACTGCGAGGCGGCGGAGGACGCTCCCACAGCTGGACTACGAGGCCGCGGAGGACGCTCCCACAGCTGGACTGTGAGGCCGCGGATGACGCTCCCACAGCTGGACTGTGAGGCGGCGGAGGACGCTCTTACAGCTGGACTGTGAGGCCGCGGAGGACGCTCCCACAGCTGGACTGTGAGGCCTAGGAGGACGCTCCCACAGCTGGACTGTGAGGCCGCGGAGGACGCTCCCACAGCTGGACTGTGAGGCCGCGGAGGACGCTCCCACAGCTGGACTGTGAGGCCGCGGAGGACGCTCCCACAGCTGGACTGTGAGGACGTTCCCACAGCTGGACTGTGAGGCCGCGGTGGACGCTCCCACAGCTGGACTGCGAGGCCGCGGAGGACGCTCCCACCGCTGGGCTACGAGGCCGCGGAGGACGCTCCCACAGCTGGACTGTGAGGCCGCGGAGGACGCTCCCACAGCTGGACTGTGAGGCCGCGGAGGACGCTCCCACAGCTGGACTGTGAGGCCGCGGAGGACGCTCCCACAGCTGGACTGTGAGGACGCTCTAACAGCTGGACTGCGAAGTGGCGGAGGACGCTCCCACAGCTGGACTGTGAGGACGCTCCCACAGCTGGACTGCGAGGTGGCGGAGGACGCTCCCACAGCTGGACTGTGAGGACGCTCCCACAGCTGGACTGTGAGGCCGCGGAGGACGCTCCCACAGCTGGACAGTGTCGAGGCCGCGTAGGACGCTCCCACAGCTGGACTGCGAGGTGGCGGAGGACGCTCCCACAGCTGGACTGTGAGGACGCTCCCACAGCGGGACTGTGAGGACGCTCCCACAGCTGGGCTGCGAGGCCGCGGAGGACGCTCCCACAGCTGGACTGTGAGGCCGCGGAGGACGCTCCCACAGCTGGACTGTGAGGCCGCGGAGGACGCTCCCACAGCTGGACTGTGAGGACGCTCCCACAGCTGGACTGTGAGGCCGCGGAGGACGCTCCCACAGCTGGACTGTGAGGCCGTGGAGGACCCTCCCACAGCTGGACAGTGAGGACGCTCCCACAGCTGGACTGCGAGGCGGTGGAGGACGCTCCCACAGCTGGACTGCGAGGACGCTCCCACAGCTGGACTGCGAGGCCGCGAAGGACGCTCCCACAGCTGGACTGTGAGGACGCTCCCACAGCTGGACTGCTTGGTGGCGGAGGACGCTCCCACAGCTGGACTGTGAAGACGCTCCCACAGCTGGACTGTGAGGACGCTCCCACAGCTGGGCTGCGAGGCCGCGGAGGACGTTCCCACAGCTGGGCTACAAGGCCGCGGAGGACGCTCCCACAGCTGGACTACGAGGCCGCGGAGGACGCTCCCACAGCTGGACTGCGAGGCGGCGGAGGACGCTCCCACAGCTGGATTGCGAGGCGGCGGAGGACGCTCTCACAGCTGGACTACGAGGCCGCGGAGGACGCTCCCACAGCTGGACTGTGAGGCCGCGGAGGACGCTCCCACAGCTGGGCTGCGAGGCCGCGGAGGACGCTCCCACAGTTGGGCTACAAGGCCGCGGAGGACGCTCCCACAGCTGGACTACGAGGCCGCGGAGGACGCTCCCACAGCTGGACTGCGAGGCGGCGGAGGACGCTCCTACAGCTGGACTGCGAGGCGGCGGAGGACGCTCCCACAGCTGGACTACGAGGCCGCGGAGGACGCTCCCACAGCTGGACTGTGAGGCCGCGGTGGACGCTCCCACAGATGGACTGCGAGGCCGCGGAGGACGCTCCCACAGCTGGACTGTGAGGACGCTCCCACAGCTGGACTGCGAGGCCGCGAAGGACGCTCCCACAGCTGGACTGTGAGGACGCTCCCACAGCTGGACTGCGAGGTGGCGGAGGACGCTCCCACAGCTGGCCTGTGAGGACGCTCCCACAGCTGGACTGTGAGGACGCTCCCACAGCTGGGCTGCGAGGCCGCGGAGGACGCTCCCACAGCTGGGCTATAAGGCCGCGGAGGAAGCTCCCACAGCTGGACTACGAGGCCGCGGAGGACGCTCCCACAGCTGGACTGCGAGGCGGCGGAGGACGCTCCCACAGCTGGACTGCGAGGCGGCGGAGGACGCTCCCACAGCTGGACTACGAGGCCGCGGAGGACGCTCCCACAGCTGGACTGTGAGGCCGCAGAGGACGCTCCCACAGCTGGACTGTGAGGCGGCGGAGGACGCTCCCACAGCTAGACTGTGAGGCCGCGGGGGACGCTCCCACAGCTGGACTGTGAGGCCGCGGAGGACGCTCCCACAGCTGGACTGTGAGGCCGCGGAGGACGCTCCCACAGCTGGACTGTGAGGCGGCGGAGGACGCTCCCACAGCTGGACTGCGAGGCCGCGGAGGACGCTCCCACCGCTGGGCTACGAGGCCGCGGATGACGCTCCCACAGCTGGACTGTGAGGCCGCGGAGGACGCTCCCACAGCTGGACTGTGAGGCCGCGGAGGACGCTCCCACAGCTGGACTGTGAGGACGCTCCCACAGCTGGACTGCGAGGTGGCGGAGGACGCTCCCACAGCTGGACTGTGAGGACGCTCCCACAGCTGGGCTACGAGGCCGTGGAGGACGCTCCCACAGCTGGGCTACGAGGCCGCGGAGGACGCTCCCACAGCTGGACTACGAGGCCGTGGAGGACGCTCCCACAGCTGGACTGTGAGGACGCTCCCACAGCTGGACTGTGAGGCCGCGTAGGACGCTCCCACAGCTGGACTGCGAGGTGGCGGAGGACGCTCCCACAGCTGGACTGTGAGGACGCTCCCACAGCTGGACTGTGAGGACGCTCCCACAGCTGGGCTGCGAGGCCGCGGAGGACGCTCCCACAGCTGGACTGCGAGGCGGCGGAGGACGCTCCCACAGCTGGACTACGAGGCCGCAGAGGACGCTCCCACAGCTGGACTGTGAGGCCGCGGAGGACGCTCCCACAGCTGGACTGTGAGGCCGCGGAGGACGCTCCCACAGCTGGACTGTGAGGCCGCGTAGGACGCTCCCACAGCTGGACTGTGAGGCCGCGGAGGACGCTCCCACAGCTGGACTGTGAGGCCGCAGAGGACGCTCCCACAGCTGGACTGTGAGGCCGCGGAGGACGCTCCCACAGCTGGACTGTGAGGACGCTCCCACAGCTGGACTGTGAGGCCGCGGAGGACGCTCCCACAGCTGGACTGTGAGGCCGCGGAGGACGCTCCCAAAGCTGGACTGTGAGGACGCTCCCACAGCTGGACTGCGAGGCGGTGGAGGACGCTCCCACAGCTGTACTGCGAGGACGCTCCCACAGCTGGACTGTGAGGACGCTCCCACAGCTGGACTGTGAGGCCGCGGAGGACGCTCCCACAGCTGGACTGCGAGGCGGCGGAGGACGCTCCCACAGCTGGACTGCGAGGACGCTCCCACAGCTGGACTGTGAGGACGCTCCCACAGCTGGACTGTGAGGCCGCGGAGGACGCTCCCACAGCTGGACTGTGAGGACGCTCCCACAGCTGGACTGCGAGGCGGTGGAGGACGCTCCCACAGCTGTACTGCGAGGACGCTCCCACAGCTGGACTGTGAGGACGCTCCCACAGCTGGACTGTGAGGCCGCGGAGGACGCTCCCACAGCTGGACTGCGAGGCGGCGGAGGACGCTCCCACAGCTGGACTGCGAGGACGCTCCCACAGCTGGACTGTGAGGACGCTCCCACAGCTGGACTGTGAGGCCGCGGAGGACGCTCCCACAGCTGGACTGTGAGGACGCTCCCACAGCTGGACTGCGAGGCCGCGAAGGACGCTCCCACAGCTGGACTGCGAGGCGGTGGAGGACACTCCCACAGCTGGACTGTGAGGTCGCTCCCACAGCTGGACTGTGAGGACGCTCCCACAGCTGGGCTGCGAGGCCGCGGAGGACGCTCCCACAGCTGGACTGTGAGGACGCTCCCACAGCTGGACGGCGAGGTGGCGGAGGACGCTCCCACAGCTGGGCTGCGAGGCCGCGGAGGACGCTCCCACAGCTGGACTGTGAGGACGCTCCCACAGCTGGACTGTGAGGATGCTCCCACAGCTGGACTGTAAGGACGCTCCCACAGCTGGACTGTGAGGCCGCGGAGGACGCTCCCACAGCTGGGCTACGAGGCCGCGGATGACGCTCCCACAGCTGGACTGTGAGGCCGGGAGGACGCTCCCACAGCTGGACTGTGAGGCCGCGGAGGACGCTCCCACAGCTGGACTGTGAGGACGCTCCCACAGCTGGACTGCGAGGTGGCGGAGGACGCTGCCACAGCTGGACTGTGAGGACGCTCCCACAGCTGGACTGTGAGGGCGCTCCCACAGCTGGACTGCGAGGTGGCGGAGGACGCTCCCACAGCTGGACTGTGAGGACGCTCCCACAGCTGGACTGTGAGGACGCTCCCACAGCTGGGCTGCGAGGCCGCGGAGGACGCTCCCACAGCTGGACTACGAGGCCGCGGAGGACGCTCCCACAGCTGGACTGTGAGGCCGCGGAGGACGCTCCCACAGCTGGACTGTGAGGACGCTCCCACAGCTGGACTGCGAGGTGGCGGAGGACGCTGCCACAGCTGGACTGTGAGGACGCTCCCACAGCTGGACTGTGAGGGCGCTCCCACAGCTGGACTGCGAGGTGGCGGAGGACGCTCCCACAGCTGGACTGTGAGGACGCTCCCACAGCTGGACTGTGAGGACGCTCCCACAGCTGGGCTGCGAGGCCGCGGAGGACGCTCCCACAGCTGGACTACGAGGCCGCGGAGGACGCTCCCACAGCTGGACTGTGAGGCCGCGGAGGACGCTCCCACAGCTGGACTGTGAGGCCGCGGAGGACGCTCCCACAGCTGGACTGTGAGGCCGCGTAGGACGCTCCCACAGCTGGACTGCGAGGTGGCGGAGGACGCTCCCACAGCTGGACTGTGAGGACGCTCCCACAGCTGGACTGTGAGGACGCTCCCACAGCTGGGCTGCGAGGCCGCGGAGGACGCTCCCACAGCTGGACTGCGAGGCGGCGGAGGACGCTCCCACAGCTGGACTACGAGGTCGCGGAGGACGCTCCCACAGCTGGACTGTGAGGCCGCGGAGGACGCTCCCACAGCTGGACTGTGAGGCCGCGGAGGACGCTCCCACAGCTGGACTGTGAGGCCGCGTAGGACGCTCCCACAGCTGGACTGTGAGGCCGCGGAGGACGCTCCCACAGCTGGACTGTGAGGCCGCAGAGGACGCTCCCACAGCTGGACTGTGAGGACGCTCCCACAGCTGGACTGTGAGGCCGCGGAGGACGCTCCCACAGCTGGACTGTGAGGCCGCGGAGGACGCTCCCAAAGCTGGACTGTGAGGACGCTCCCACAGCTGGACTGCGAGGCGGTGGAGGACGCTCCCACAGCTGTACTGCGAGGACGCTCCCACAGCTGGACTGTGAGGACGCTCCCACAGCTGGACTGTGAGGCCGCGGAGGACGCTCCCACAGCTGGACTGCGAGGCGGCGGAGGACGCTCCCACAGCTGGACTGCGAGGACGCTCCCACAGCTCGACTGTGAGGACGCTCCCACAGCTGGACTGTGAGGCCGCGGAGGACGCTCCCACAGCTGGACTGTGAGGACGCTCCCACAGCTGGACTGCGAGGCCGCAAAGGACGCTCCCACAGCTGGACTGCGAGGCCGCAAAGGACGCTCCCACAGCTGGACTGCGAGGCGGTGGAGGACGCTCCCACAGCTGGACTGTGAGGTCGCTCCCACAGCTGGACTGTGAGGACGCTCCCACAGCTGGGCTGCGAGGCCGCGGAGGACGCTCCCACAGCTGGACTGTGAGGACGCTCCCACAGCTGGACTGCGAGGTGGCGGAGGACGCTCCCACAGCTGGGCTGCGAGGCCGCGGAGGACGCTCCTACAGCTGGACTGTGAGGACGCTCCCACAGCTGGACTGTGAGGATGCTCCCACAGCTGGACTGTGAGGACGCTCCCACAGCTGGACTGTGAGGCCGCGGAGGACGCTCCCACAGCTGGGCTACGAGGCCGCGGAGGACGCTCCAACAGCTGGGCTACGAGGCCGCGGAGGACGCTCCCACAGCTGGACTGCGAGGCAGTGGAGGACGCTCCCACAGCTGGGCTACGAGGCCGCGGAGGACGCTCCCACAGCTGGACTGCGAGGCCGCGGAGGACGCTCCCAAAGCTGGGCTACGAGGCCGTGGAGGACGCTCCCACAGCTGGGCTGCGAGGCCGCGGAGGACGCTCCCACAGCTGGACTGCGAGGCCGCGGAGGACGCTCCCACAGCTGGACTGCGAGGCCGCGGAGGACGCTCCCACAGCTGGGCTGCGAGGCCGTGGAGGACGCTCCCACAGCTGGGCTACGAGGCCGTGGAGGACGCTCCCACAGCTGGGCTGCGAGGCCGCGGAGGACGCTCTCACAGATGGGCTACGAGGCCGTGGAGGACGCTCCCACAGCTGGGCTGCGAGGCCGCGGAGGACGCTCCCACAGCTGGACTGCGAGGCCGCGGAGGACGCTCCCACAGCTAAGCTACGAGGCCGCGGAGGACGCTCCCACAGCTGGGCTACGAGGCCGCGGAGGACGCTCCCACAGCTGGGCTACGAGGCCGTGGAGGACGCTCCCACAGCTGGGCTACGAGGCCGCGGAGGACGCTCCCACAGCTGGACTACGAGGCCGTGGAGGACGCTCCCACAGCTGGGCTACGAGGACGCTCCCACAGCTGGACTGTGAGGCCGCGGAGGACGCTCCCACAGCTGGACTGTGAGGCCGCGGAGGACGCTCCCACAGCTGGGCTACGAGGCGGCGGAGGACGCTCCCACAGCTGGGCTACGAGGCCGCGGAGGACGCTCCCACAGCTGGGCTTCGAGGCCGCGGAGGACACTCCCACAGTTGGGCTACGAGGCCGCTGAGGACGCTCTCACAGCTGGGCTACGAGGCCGCGGAGGACGCTCCCACAGCTGGGCTACGAGGCCGCGGAGGACGCTCCCACAGCTGGGCTACGAGGCCGCGGAGGACGCTCCCACAGCTGGGCTACGAGGCCGCGGAGGACGCTCCCACAGCTGGGCTACGAGGCCGCGGAGGACGCTCCCACAGCTGGGCTACGAGGCCGCGGAGGACGCTCCCACAGCTGGGCTACGAGGCCGCGGAGGACGCTCCCACAGCTGGGCTACGAGGCCGCGGAGGACGCTCCCACAGCTGGGCTACGAGGCCGCGGAGGACGCTCCCACAGCTGGGTTACGAGGCCGCGGAAGACGCTCCCACAGCTGGGCTACGAGGCCGCGGAGGACGCTCCCACAGCTGGGCTACGAGGCCGCGGAGGACGCTCCCACAGCTGGGCTACGAGGCCGCGGAGGACGCTCCCACAGCTGGGCTACGAGGCCGCGGAGGACGCTCCCACAGCTGGGCTACGACGGCTTCTGATTACTCTCTCATAAACACAGATCTTATCTTGCATAAACACCAAGAATCTAAGAAGACAAATGAATTCCCGTGTCTTTGTGAGAGCAGTTGCACTCCCGGTTGCAATTCTTTTGACAATGTCGTGGCACAGTCGATTAAGGCGCGTCTGGGATCCTCTCAGGCGTAGGTTCGAACCCTCATCACGGCCCTTGTGTATTTGTTCATTTGATGCATCACAGTATTGTGATGTCTGTGTATGATGTTTATGAGTTTTGTTTGAAGAATTGTTACTGTTCATAACTTAGGAATGTTCATGAACATTCATGAACATTTTACTGATGTTGAATCCCACACTTTGGCCCAACTTGAAAAGAATGACCATAGTTTGTAAGTATGTTTTCTCAAGTCGTTCCAGAGGAGAATGGTTTGGCAGATGATGTTGGATACTGCCTCAGAGATCAGATGATGATGAGACGATGCAGATCTAAGATATCTCGCTCTTCAGAGGACTGTGAGAGTGTTACCCAACTTGTGGTCCCCAAAGCATACCGTGAACAAGTCCTCACAGCTGCTCATGACGATCCTTTAAATGGTCGCCAAGGGATCAGTCGAATGTTGTTTCAGGTAACAAAGTACTCTTATTGGTCTAAACTTAAGTAAGATATTGCAAAATATTGTCGACAGTGTGTAACCTGTCCAGTGGTGAGGAAACCCAGCCAAACTGTACCTGGAGCTCCCTTTCATCCAATTGAAGTTCCACCTGAATCTTTTTCCCACATCATAGTAGAATGTGTAGGCCCTTTGACACGGACCAAGTCTGGTCATATATTTGTAATAACCTTAATGTGTGCTACAACGAAATTCCCTGAAGCCTCTCCTGTACGTAATATTAGAGCTAAGACAATCATCAATCATCCTGTGAAGTTTTATACCTTGTTTTAACTGCCTCGTGTGATCCAGTCTGACAATGGTAGTAATTTTCGTTCAGCTGAGTTCCAACAATTTGTTCAGAGGTATAACATAAAACACCAATTCCCCAGAGTCCTCCCCAGAGTCTTGGAAAGATTTCACCAGACACTGAAGCAGATGTTGCGGACTGTTGCCTCTGTTGGACTCTGGACGCTTTAAGCTCTCTAGAAGAGTCTAGACGTTTCCAGCCAGGTGAGCACTCTGGTTTCTTAACACCAGAGTGGAGACTGCTCTAGAGCATCATTTGGAAGGTCCATTTGAAGTCTTGTCCAGACGCTCAGAGTTTACTTATAAAGTTAAAAGTTTGTAGGACCATTCCAAGACTTTACTTGGAATTTGTTTTTTGCCTCTTTTTCGGACTCTATATAGGGAATAGTACAAAATTCTTGATTCTAATTGCTTAGTACGTCAACCTATGTACTATGGTACACATCGTTACAAAACTACTGTGTAAACAGGAGGACGGGTTGTACAAACTTACAAGTTGTAAATTCTTGCACTGAACTTTGTCAATGATTTTCTTGAAGTTATCTCTCTACAGTGAAGACTTTAGTGAATATGTTCTCAGTGGCAGACAAATTACGTATTTTCCCTAAATTATGTAATATTATAGCAATAGTTCAGGTAATTATGGTAATATTATAGTAATAGTTCAGGTAATTATGGTAATATTATAGTAATAGTTCAGGTAATTATGGTAATATTATAGTAATAGTTCAGGTAATTATGGTAATATTATAGTATTCGTGAAGGTAATTATGGTAATATTATAGTATTCGTGAAGGTAATTATACTGTTGCTGTCAATATCTTGCGACAGTTAAAATGTTTTTGATTACATAACTTTATTGACTCAAGAAATTAAAGAATCGTGAATGAAAACCTGACTTTAGTTAAAACTTGTCATATTCATATCCAAAATACACAGATTTAAAACTAACGCACACAGACATGTTGTTAGTGTTGCAACGCTCAGGAACGGCATGTTTTGGGTGTTGCAACACAGGAATAAGGTGTTGAGAGTCTTGCAACACTGAAATAAGAAGTTATAAGTGATAGAACACAAGAAGGTTTTGTAAAATTGAACGTGTGAGTGTTGCAAAAAAAATTACATTACCAAGGGTTGCAATAGATAAATAATAAACTGTGAGGATTGTAACCTGTTATTACTGTGTTATAACGTTTCAAAACACACAACACATTTAGCATGGGTTGAAACACAACACTAAATTTCAGTGTTGCAACACACACAACGTATTATTTTAATGTTGCAAAACTCATATATATATATATATATAAGTATTGCAACATTCACAACACATTATTTATGTTGTACCACACACAAAGTGATACTGTCTTGCAAGATTCACAACGCATTATTGACTTGCAACGCAACTCACAACACGTCCTTGCTGTGTTGTAACACTCACATCACGGTATTACAGCGTTGGAATTTTGCAACACTTACGTTAGGACCGTGATGCAACACTCACGTTAGGACCGTGTTGCAACACTCATGTTAGGACCGTGATGCAACACTCACGTTAGGACCGTGTTGCAACACTCATGTTAGGACCGTGTTGCAACACTCATGTTAGGACCGTGATGCAACACTCACGTTAGGACCGTGATGCAACACTCACGTTAGGACCGTGTTGCAACACTCACGTTAGGACCGTGATGCAACACTCACGTTAGGACCGTGTTGCAACACTCATGTTAGGACCGTGATGCAACACTCACGTTAGGACCGTGTTGCAACACTCATGTTAGGACCGTGATGCAACACTCACGTTAGGACCGTGATGCAACACTCACGTTAGGACCGTGACGCAACACTCACGTTAGGACCGTGTTGCAACACTCACGTTAGGACCGTGATGCAACACTCACGTTAGGACCGTGATGCAACACTCACGTTAGGACCGTGATGCAACATTCACGTTAGGACCGTGATGCAACACTCACGTTAGGACCGTGATGCAACACTCACGTTAGGACCGTGATGCAACATTCACGTTAGGACCGTGATGCAACACTCACGTTAGGACCGTGATGCAACATTCACGTTAGGACCGTGATGCAACACTCACGTTAGGACCGTGATGCAACATTCACGTTAGGACCGTGATGCAACATTCACGTTAGGACCGTGATGCAACACTCACAATACCAGTAGTATTGTGTATGATGGACGGATAAATGGAATATAAATGTATATAATGATAAATGGTTGGTTTATGGGAAGATAGATTGATGGATTGACAGATATAAGTAGATAGGTAGATGGATCCATTTGTGCTTATCTCTTGAGGTTCTTCTTGAGATGATTTCGGGGCTTTAGTGTCCCCGCGGTCCGGTCCTCGACCAGGCCTCCACCCCCAGGATGCAGCCCGTGACAGCTAACTAACACCCAGGTACCTGTTTTACTGCAAGGTAACAGGGGCACAGGGTGAAAGAAACTCTGCCCATTGTTTCTCGGCGGCGCCCGGAATCGAACCCGGGACCACAGGATCACAAGTCCAGTGTCCAGTGTGCTGTCCGCTCGGCCGACTGGCTCCCCGGTCGGAGGGGAGCCGGTGAACAGGCGAATCAGGTTAAAGAATATCTGTCGATTTGCTATTGCATCAACTGAGATTCGATATGGGACCATTAGGATTATAACCAACGAACTCTCTCCGTTTAGACGGTAGGCCTCCAGTTTGTGTGTGTGTGTGTGTAATTACCTAAGTGTAGTTACAGGATGAGAGCTACGCACGTGGTGTCCCGTCTTCCCAGCACTCTTTGTCATATAACGCTTTGAAACTACTGACGGTCTTGGCCTCCACCACCTTCTCACTTAACTTGTTCCAACCGTCTACCACTCTATTTGCGAAGGTGAATTTTCTTATATTTCTTCGGCATCTGTGTTTAGCTAGTTTAAATCTATGACCTCTTGTTCTTGAAGTGCCAGGTCTCAGGAAATCTTCCCTGTCGATTTTATCAATTCCTGTTACTATTTTGTATGTAGTGATCATATCACGTCTTTTTCTTCTGTCTTCTAGTTTTGGCATGTTTGTTTGTGTGTGTGTGTGTGTGTGTGTGTGTGTGTGTGTGTGTGTGTGTTAGAGAGAAATAGATGTAGTAGATATAAAAAAAGGAAAAATACATATATTTGATAGGCGGGGTCCAAGAGCTAATAACTCGATTCTGCAGATACATATAGTAAATACAAGGAGAAAATAAATACACACACACACACACATTAATTGATAATGGACTGTTTTGTGTGCGTATCCATGTGTACTATTGTCAAGACCGACAGACACGTGAAGCTATGTGTGTGTATGTGTACTTGTAATTGAACTGACATGTGTACGGTAATTATCTGTATGTGTCCATTTTAAAGGTACACATTAGTGAATGTGTATTTATGTAAATTGATTGACATATGTACGTGTGCGCGCGATTAGTGTTACTGTAATTTATATGGTTAACATTTATACGTTTGAATGACATAGTTTCCCATTATTGTCACATTTTTTGTTACATGTCTACTATTGTCAAGATGGACAGACACGTCCAGCTATGAGTGTTTATGTGTACCAGTAATTGAACTGACATGTGTACTGCAACTATCTGCGTGTGTCCATTTTAAAGGAATATATTAGTGAATGTTTATTTATGTAAATTGATTGGAATATGTATGTGGACGCTCGGTTAGTGTTACTGTAATTTATATGGTTAACGTTTGAATGACATAGTTTCCCCTCATTATCACATTTTTTGTTACTATTTCGCTGTTCACTCTCACTCTCTCTGAATCCTGTGGACTAATTGTGCTCACATGTGTTTGTGTAGGGTAGGGGAACCATATGCTTTTCACAAAATAATTTGCAACTATTTGCTAAGAAACATTTCAAAAGATCATCTAAGTTTCTAATAAGTGTTCTTTTTCTTAACATACAAGTCAATCACACAGTACCTAACCTCAGTCAGAAACACTTTTTTTACTATATCTCGCAACGTCTTTTGCATATATATCCTATCTTAAATAATTAACAATTTTAATTCATAACTGGCAACCCCCCTCCCATCCAAAGCTTTCAAAGCCACCAAACATCATTCCTTTCCCTTAACCTCTCCCAAATTATCTTTTGCACCAATTCACAAACTAGGGGGCTTCATAGCTGAGTGGACGTCGCTCTCGACTCGTAATCGTAGCTCATTCGATCCCCCGGTGATGGAACAAACGGAAATCAGCAGAGTTTCTATCATTCTGATGCCCCTGTTACCTAGCAGTAAATATGTACCTGGGCGTTAGACAGCTGTTACGGGCTGCTTCCTGGGTGTGTGTGTGGAATGTTTTTTATTAGTTAGTAATAATTGATTGATTGGCAGTTGAGAGGCGGGCCGAAAGAGTAGAGCTCAACCCTCGCAAGCACAACTAGGTGAACACAACTAGATAAATACTAACCAACCACGATCTCGACAATCCATTACACACACAACCCCCCCCCCTAACCCCCCAAATCGTTCTACCTAAGTCAATAAAAAATTAAAACAAATCAATTAATTCACCAAAAATACTAACTATAAATAAAGGAACCAAATTTGAGACATACAGCGACTCCAGCGTGGTCTAGTCGGAAGAGAACGTGTTCTCATCTGGATAGATTGCAATCGAGTCTGTCGGAACGGGTGTGTAACTGCAGGGCACAAATATTTGTGTGTCCCCTCCTGTAGCTGCCTCTGTTTCGACAGGTTCCCTGGATAGCTGGAATTGGCCTGGCCCTTGGAAAGTGGGGAAGGGGTAAAATCCGTTGGGCCCACGGATGGATACCTTGGATCCATGGACCTAGAGCAGGTCTAATCACCTGGGATTCGAACCCACGGTGGGAATAAGGGAGGAGATATGGGAAGGGGGGGGGGGAAGGATGTTTCCCTGGAACCAAACCTCACATAAACCCGGACACTCACACACACACACACACACCATCACCCGAACACTTACAGGGGCACTCACACTCACACACACCCATAGACTGTGATAAGGGAGATCATCTGAGGGGACACAGATGGCCTCCTGGACCCACAGGTATAACCGGACACACACGCACCCGGACACTCACGGGGGCACTCACACTCACCCGGACACTCACAGGGATATACACACTCACACACATCCATAGACACAAACTGTGATAAGGGAGACCATCTGAGGGGACACAGATGGCCTCCTGGACACACAAGTATATATCAATATTTAATTTATTATTTATTATTTAATTTTATTTAATAAGTAATCAAATTAATGTTTTTTAATAAATTATTATTTTTTTTAAATTATTAAATAATTATATTAATAAAACAAATTAAATTAAATTTAATAATTAAATATTTATTATTTAATTTACAAATATGACAGATTTAAATATATATATATATATATATATATATATATATATATATATATATATATATATATATATATATATATATATATATATATATATATATATATATATATATATATATATATATGCAATTGACGATCACAAAACACTGATCATTTTATGCGGAAAATCCACAGAGAAATATGAAATGAGGTGAACGTTTCGGCTTTGTTAAAGCCTTTGTCAACACCAGACTGACTAAGGAGAAGGGAGAAGGGGGGAAGATATATAGGCCGACACCTGAACACCCCATCCCAAGGGTTGGTCAGGTGTAATTAACCAAAAACAGGTATAGCTTAGCTTAGAATGGTCAAAGAGGATTAAGCGGTCAGAGAATAAGGATGAAAGATTAAAGAAAAGCCTCATGAACACACAATATATGAATATACAATTTTAAAGAGGCTTAAAGATAGAGAGGCTTACAACGTCTCATTAAAATTGTATATTCATATATTGTGTGTTCATGAGGCTTTTCTTTAATCTTTCATCCTTATTCTCTGACCGCTTAATCCTCTTTGACCATTCTAAGCTAAGCTATACCTGTTTTTGGTTAATTACACCTGACCAACCCTTGGGATCAGTCTTACCTGGGACGCGGTCGGGTCAAGATACCTGCTCCGCACCTTCCCCCCCCCCCCCCCCCCATGCTGGGTACTGAGATGGAGACTCAGTCACCAGAAGACATGGCTACTTCTCACGGCGTTATTAACATGGACCCTGAAAGCAGCCAGTCAGACGAGGAGGGCGAGTATCTAGAAGTTCTGACAAGGAATAAGAAGAAACGAAGAAGACAGGAGGCAAGGCGTAGTGTGGACAGTAATACACTTAACGGAAACGATAAAAGAATGAAGAACGACGCCGAGACTGATGCAGACAAACGGACGGAACGATGTCAGGAAGGTGAGGATCAGCGGAGATGGAGGCTTCTCTTCCCTGCCTCATGCACGCTGGCCTATCATCAGAAGCTGCTGTGGACCGTCAAACTCGGAAGAGAACACCGCAAGTTCGAGCCCCTGCTGAAGGAAGGTGTAAACAGACCTTACTTAACGGTAGGTTCTATGGAGGCAGTGGAGTATCTTACCCAGCAAGGATACGATGGAATTCTTATGGAAATACCGGAGGGGAACGAGAAGCTGACGAAGGTAATTATCTATAAATACCCTCAGATTCTGGACCCCGAGTTTATACTCGACGACCAACGATTTGTGTGGGCCAAGCGTCACCTTATTAAAGGTGAAGCTAGGAGTCAGGTGGTGGCTCTAGTGAGAGGTGACGTACCCGAAAAAGTGTTCATCACCGGGGCTGGCTACAGGCATGTAGCAAAGTATGTGGAAGAGCCCATAATATGCCTGAAATGCTGCAGATGGGGGCATAAATCCTGGAGATGTCAAAATGATCCACGATGTCGTTTCTGCGGAAAGTCTCACCTCTCTACTGTGTGTAGAAACAGACTGAATCTGGGTGAGAAAATAGTTCCCAGATGCTGCAACTGTGGAGGTGTTCACAATGCGAGCTCGGCTGTGTGTAGCAAGAGGCCGAGTATGGCTGTTCTCCGGCCGGTGAATGTTACAGAGCAAGCAAGAGCTCTTACCCAGACACCGGGAGCACAGCAAAACAGTCTGCCCCAAACAGTGCCAGTGAACCGGACGAATGCGTGAGTAAAGGAGTCACCTTTACTTAGGCAGGCTCCAGCAACAAGCAGCCACGCCACCACTCAGGACTCCGGCAGTGACAGTGTAACGGTGAGTGAAGTGGCTACTGTGGCTCAGAGAGAGGGTCATAATAATATGGTCAAGGAAGTGTGGGCTGAACTTAAAAAAGTTGGTGAGTTCCTCCAAAATCTGGGGCAGAGAATCGAGTCCATCGAGGCTAAATTAAACGTTCAGGAGGTCAAGGAAAATCACAAAACGGTGAAGGATAGTCAGGATATAGTGGTTGAGGACAAAAATGAAATATTGAGTGATGAAATGAAGGAAAGTGAAGTGTGTGTGAATGATGGTAGTCGTAGTGAAAGGAAGAACCCTATAATTACACATAAAATGAAGGAATCATTTGGGCCAATAATGGACATCTCAGGGCTGAAAAAATCTCTTGAGAATCGCAATGTCGCTTTTACTGGTGAACTTGGGAGGAGGTGGGAGATGTTATACAAGGTATGGCTATCATTTAGTGAACTTATTGGGGATGACTTAGGCAATGAATTGATTAATAATGGATCACCCTAGACTGAAAGTGTTGTCATGGAATGTTAATGGTTTGAGAAACAGGGTTACAGATGTTCATTGTTATGTGATGGGAAATGATATTGATGTTGTAGCTCTCCAAGAGACAGGGGATAGGAATGAAGGATTATTGAAATTAAATGGCTATAAAGGGTTTCACCTCTTCGCTGCAAATAACATCAGAGGCACGTCAATTTATGTTAAGAACTCCATACCAGCAGAGTTAGTAGAACCGCCATCAAAAACGCAAGGTATAGAGAGTGTTTGTGTTAAATTATCATTAAGGGAAGGGGAATTTATTGTAGTTAATTTGTATGTATCCAGGAACTGCTTCGACGCTAACTATTTACCTGACTGCATTTATACTAATCCTTCACTGGTCATTGGGGACCTTAATGCTCGGCACACAAGCCTTGGGACAGTGGGTAGTATTAATACTAATGGGGTCAAGTGGTTACAGTTTCTACAAGATCATCCAGATACCTGTCTATTGGGAAACAATGAACCAACTCACATCAGGGGAGGACGGCTTGACTATGCCTGCGTTTTAAACTCTCAGGGGATTATGGGGGAGGCTCGGGTTGTTCGGGAACTACTTAGTGACCACTTTGCCTTGAACGTTGAATTACCACTGGGGAAAAAACAAGTCCACTTTCAAAGGAAAAGGCTAAATATTAAGAAAGATATGAAAAATTATTTTATTCAAAATATGGGAGATTGGTATCAACATTACACGCCGCTCTGCGTTGATAGTTTTTACGAGGACATGGTCGAGAACATAGAGAAATTAGTACAGAGGGAAAATAACGGGGGCAGGGGAAGCAAGACGCACGGACCTAAGAAATTTAAATATTCCAATGATCAGCAAGTCAAGGGATGGGAGAGAATGCTACGGGGTGCGCATAAAGCATGGTTAAAAAATGGAATGAGGGATGAAGAGAAAAATACAATGTTGGAAGTGGCTAGGGAATGCAGTCAGGTGAGGAAGGAGGCGCGGGACAGATACTGGCAAGACTTTGCTCAGGCCATTGGTAATACTAAGAACCTTAAAGACATATGGAGAGCAGTAAATAAAGTCAGGGGTTGTAAGACTAAATTCATTGCTCACTCAGATCCAGGGAAAGTTGCTAATGAGTTAGTAGATAAATGGGCAAGTGCTGCTGGTATGGAGTCCTTACCTGCAGACACGAGAGTCACCATTGAGTCATGGGAAAATATTAGAAATGGAGTAACTTTATGTGCCTTAAATACAAGATCTATAGCATGCACTGAGATAACCCACGATGAGCTACTGGATGCTATAAAAAGTGGCAGCTCCACTGCTCCGGGAAAAGATGGAGTAACGTATGACATACTTAATTATTTAGCCGGTATGAAACCTAATCCCTTACTTGATTTGTTTAATATGAGTTATAGAGAGGGAAAGTTACCAAGAAAATGGAAAGAGGCTGTCATCATTCCTATCCCTAAGTCAAACGGAGGCTACAGACCTGTCTCCTTAATATCCTGCTTTTGTAAAATGATGGAAAGGATTTTGTTAAATAGGCTACTCTACCTTGTAGGTGATAACATGTCCAATAATCTCTTTGGTTTTATCAAAGGCAAAAGTACTGCGGATTGTCTCTTAAAGTGTTTGTCTAATGTGGATGACAATTGTAGAGTTTTTGTTGATCTACAAGGAGCGTTTGATAAAGCCAATGGGGAAGTAATCTTATACGAATTAGCCAATCTGGGAATAACAGGGAGATTGCTACACTGGATAAGGGATTACCTGCAAGGCAGAAAAGGTCAGGTGTATTACCAGGGATACATGTCTGAGGAACGGAGGTTTCAGTTAGGTACCCCACAAGGGGGAGTATTAAGTCCCACCTTATTCAATGTATTAATGAACAGATTAGCATCAGAGATGTATCCTCCAGGGGTCACGACGATCATATATGCTGATGACATTCTTATACAAGGCACTTCTGGGAACAAAATTCAAGATGCTCTTAACATACTTGGTACAACCTGTCACAAGTTAGGCTTAGTTATAAATGCAGATAAAACCAAATACGAGTATAGGAAACGAAGAAATATAACACTTACTCTAAATGGTGTGGAACTGAGCCGTGAACAGAAGTACAAGTATCTGGGCATGTATGTTGGATACACATGTGAGAGTAAAAATGCTGAAATAAATCATATCAGCACCTTATGTAAAGCCCGTCTGCATCCTCTGAAAGCACTGGCTTTTTCTGGTAAAGGTGTTGGGGTACCTATCTTGCGGATGTTATACATAAGCACTGTTCGATCCCTGATAGACTACGCAGCACCCGTATTGTCTTACACAGGCCAAGGCAGAATTCAAAAAATAGAGCTGATACAGAACGAGGCTATGAGGATTATTCTTGGATGTCAAAGAAATGCAATGATTGAAATAATGAGAATGGAATTAAATTTACAGTGTGTGTGATAGAGTCCGTGACATTAACACTAGAGTATCTATTCGTTTCATGCGGAGAAAAGGAGGGGATAAGCTGTTTGAGAGCGTTCAGACCTGCTTGAGTGACGTACACACTTCCAGGAAACTGAGGGAGACTCGCTATACGAGAGGATTAGCTCATGACCTCAGGGAATACGACGTACTTGACTGCTGTAAACCCTCTCGAAAGTGTAATATGTCTGCTCCCTGGAAAGTACAGAAAATAGACGTCGAAATTGTACCCCTCAAGGTGAAAAAGATTCATCATGAACCGGGACAATTACGGTGTTTGTATGGAAGCATGATATCTCGGTTACCAAGAGGCAACAGTTTACATGTATATTGCGACGGGTCGGTGGCGGAGGATGGCAGGGCAGGGTGTGGTGTCCTAATAAGGGATTATACGGAGTTTGGGACTGTGGACAGGATAATTGAACTCCGGCTTAGTAATTATATATCATCCACACAAGCTGAACTGCAGGCCATTCTGGCGTGTTTGGAGGAAGTACGTCATGACGACAAAAATGTTTTTGTATTTGTCGATAGCCGAGGAGCACTGGAGTCCTTAAACAGTAGAAACCCAGTCTTCATGTCTATAGTGGAGGACTGTAAGAGAAGAATAACTGAGATACAGCTGAAAGGTTATAGTGTGAAATTCATGTGGATTCCATCTCATGTTGGAATAGTGCTCAACGAGGTGGCGGATGACTTGGCCAAACGTGCCACATCAAAACCACAAGTTGACATTGAATGTGAATTCACAATGAGACAAATAAGAAGCAAAATCAGAAATATTCAGGCACAGGCGGGAGTGGAGAGGAGAGAGATAATGTATGAGAGTAGTCAAACCATGCAACACTACATGTATGTGAGTCAAAACACCCATTTGACTTATGGTAAAAGGAGAAATGCTTGGAGTGACTCTGTGTACATGCGGCTCAGGCTTGGGTACAAATATTACTGGGAATATGGGATAGATGTTCATGGTAATGACACGAAGTGTAAACTATGTGGCATGTTAAGGTCTCACACCCTTGCCCATTATATTCTTGATTGTCCGTTGATTAGTGTATATAGAAACACTGAGATAAGGACTGTTCCTGAACAAATAGCCTGGATGTGTCACAACGGAAAGGTTGATGATATTCTTGAGAGATATAAGAATTTTGCACCAAGATTGTAATATTTTGTTGAATTATCTGCAGGTGTCTTGCAAATTGTCTATACAGTATACCTAGGTCATAAAAGTATTTGTGTGTACGTCTGATACCATACTCCTTGTGAGGGAGGAAATGTATATTTTTACCTCTCAGAATGTTTGGTAATATGTTTATTTGTGATGTGTGTATATGTATATATTAACACGTTGTACTGAACGGGGTGAGAATAGCTTGAGCTACCTCATCCCTTTGTGTGTATTTTACCTCAATAAACTTATTTCAATTTCAATTTCAATTTCAACCCTTGGGATGGGGTGGTCAGGTGTCGGCCTATATATCTTCCCCCCTTCTCCCTTCTCCTTAGTCAGTCTGGTGTTGACAAAGGCTTTAACAAAGCCGAAACGTTCACCTCATTTCATATTTCTCTGTGGATTTTCCGCATATATATATATATATATATATATATATATATATATATATATATATATATATATATATATATATATATATATATATATATATATATATATATGTCGTACCCAGTAGCCAGAAAGCACTTCTCAGCCTACTATGCAAGGCCCGATTTGCATAATAAGCCAAGTTTTCATGAACTAATTGTTTTTCGACGACCTAACCTACCTAACCTAACCTAACCTATAAAGATAGGTTAGGTTAGGTTAGGTAGGGTCGGTTAGGTTCGGTCATATATCTACGTTAATTTTAACTCCAATAAAAAAAATTGACCTCATACATAATGAAATGGGTAGCTTTATCAATTCATAAGAAAAAAATTAAAGAAAATATATTAATTCAGGAAAACTTGGCTTATTAGGCAAATCGGGCCTTGCGTAGTAGGCTGAGAAGTGCGTTCTGGCTACTAGGTACGACATATATATATATATATATATATATATATATATATATATATATATATATATATATATATATATATATATATATATATATATATATATATATGCATGCGAACAAGCCTTAATGGTCCCCAGGACTATATGCAACTGAAAACTCACATGCCAGAAGTGACTCGAACCCATACTGCCAGGAGCAATGCAACTGGAATGTACAGGACGCCTTAATCCGCTTGTGTCAATTTTAAAGGAATATATTAGTGAATATTTATTTATGTAAATTGATATATATATATATATATATATATATATATATATATATATATATATATATATATATATATATATATATATATATATATATATATATATATATATATATATGTGTATATCACAAAAATAAACACGTGATTAAGAATGTGACAATGTCAGACCACGGATGAAAATGAAACAGGAATTTCCTTAAGTACTTTCGTATATTAAATACATCTTCAGAAGGAATCAAATACAGCTTCCTTCTGAAGATGTATTTAATATACGAAAGTACTTAAGGAAATTCCTGATTCATTTTCCTCTGTGGTCTGACATTGTCATATATATATATATATATATATATATATATATATATATATATATATATATATATATATATATATATATATATATATATATATAAAGAGAATGTCTGTCTATGTAATGAGGCCACATGCTGGAGGCTGCAGCCATACACAGATTTATTTTAAAATTTATTTATTAATATATTATTAAGGCTTATTATTACTAAATTAATGTATTTGTAGAGGGAATGGTCTGGGGTAGGGAACGGGCATAGGTTGGTCAGTGTTGACTTTAGCTAAAGGATTTAGGAATAATTATTAATTATTCTTATCACTCCCCCCCCCTACCAATTTAATTAAAGTTAATTGTAAAATAATGCTTGAGATGGCTGAAGACTTTTTCGTACTTAGAAAAAACCTAAATTAAACACATAAAGAAGTTATTGGTCCTGATTTAAGTTAAAGGAAGAGGTGCAAAGGTTGTGGTGGGGGGGGGGAGGATACGGGATTTACAGGTGGAATGAAGAGAGGGAACAGGGGGAGTGGTGCAGGTGAAACAGGGAGGAAGAGGGGGGGAACAGGGGGTGCTGTACAGGTGAAACAGGGATGGGTATGGGGGAACAGGGGGAGTGGTGCAGATGAAACAGGGATGAAGAGGGAGAAACAGGGGGGAGTGGTGCAGGTGAAACAGGGATGAAGAGGGAGAAACAGAGGGAGTGGTGCAGGTGAAACAGGGATGGGGGAACAGGGGGAGTGGTGCAGGTGAAACAGGGATGGGGATGGGGGAACAGGGGGAGTGGTGCAGGTGAAACAGGGATTGGGATGGGGGAACAGGGGGAGTGGTGCAGGTGAAACAGGGATGGGGATGGGGGAACAGGGGGAGTGGTGCAGGTGAAACAGGGATGGGGATGGGGGAACAGGGGGAGTGGTGCAGGTGAAATAGGGATGCAGAGGGAGAAACAGGGGGGAGTGGTGCAGGTGAAACAGGGATTAAAGGAAAATTTATATAAGTAGATAGATGGATGTTTAGATTGATTGCTAAATATATACATTGACGGATAGAGGGATGCATAGATGCATCCGTCTATCTGATGGATGGAAAGACATATGAGTAGATAGATGGATAGACAGAAGAGTTGATGGACGGATAAATGGAATATAAATGTATATAATGATAAATGGTTGGTTTATGGGAAGATAGATTGATGGATTGACAGATATAAGTAGATAGGTAGATGGATCCATTGATGGATTCATTTGTGCTTATCTCTTGAGGTTCTTCTTGAGATGATTTCGGGGCTTTAGTGTCCCCGCGGTCCGGTCCTCGACCAGGCCTCCACCCCCAGGAAGCAGCCCGTGACAGCTAACTAACACCCAGGTACCTGTTTTACTGCAAGGTAACAGGGGCACAGGGTGAAAAAAACTCTGCCCATTGTTTCTCGGCGGCGCACGGAATCGAACCCGGGACCACAGGATCACAAGTCCAGTGTCCAGTGTGCTGTCCGCTCTGCCGATTGGCTCCCCGGTCGGAGGGGAGCCGGTGAACAGGCGAATCAGGTTAAAGAATATCTGTCGATTTGCTATTGCATCAACTGAGATTCAATATGGGACCATTAGGATTATAACCAACGAACTCTCTCCGTTTAGACGGTAGGCCTCCAGTCTGTGTGTGTGTGTGTGTGTAATTACCTAAGTGTAGTTACAGGATGAGAGCTACGCTCGTGGTGTCCCGTCTTCCCAGCACTCTTTGTCATATAACGCTTTGAAACTACTGACGGTCTTGGCCTCCACCACCTTCTCACTTAACTTGTTCCAACCGTCTACCACTCTATTTGCGAAGGTGAATTTTCTTATATTTCTTCGGCATCTGTGTTTAGCTAGTTTAAATCTATGACCTCTTGTTCTTGAAGTGCCAGGTCTCAGGAAATCTTCCCTGTCGATTTTATCAATTCCTGTTACTATTTTGTATGTAGTGATCATATCACCTCTTTTTCTTCTGTCTTCTAGTTTTGGCATGTTTGTGTGTGTGTGTGTGTGTGTGTGTGTGTGTGTGTGTGTGTGTGTGTGTGTGTGTGTGTGTGTGTGTGTGTGTGTGTGTGTGTGTGTGTGTGTGTGTGTGTGTGTGTGTGTTAGAGAGAAATAGATGTAGTAGATATAAAAAAAGGAAAAATACATATATTTGATAGGCGGGGTCCAAGAGCTAATAACTCGATTCTGCAGATACATATAGTAAATACAAGGAGAAAATAAATACACACACACACACACATTAATTGATAATGGACTGTTTTGTGTGCGTATCCATGTGTACTATTGTCAAGACCGACAGACACGTGAAGCTATGTGTGTGTATGTGTACCTGTAATTGAACTGACATGTGTACGGTAATTATCTGTATGTGTCCATTTTAAAGGTACACATTAGTGAATGTGTATTTATGTAAATTAATTGACATATGTACGTGTGCGCGCGATTAGTGTTACTGTAATTTATATGGTTAACATTTATACGTTTGAATGACATAGTTTCCCATTATTGTCACATTTTTTGTTACATGTCTACTATTGTCAAGATGGACAGACACGTCCAGCTATGAGTGTTTATGTGTACCAGTAATTGAACTGACATGTGTACTGCAACTATCTGCGTGTGTCCATTTTAAAGGAATATATTAGTGAATGTTTATTTATGTAAATTGATTGGAAGATGTATGTGGACGCTCGGTTAGTGTTACTGTAATTTATATGGTTAACGTTTGAATGACATAGTTTCCCCTCATTGTCACATTTTTTGTTACTATTTCGCTGTTCACTCTCACTCTCTCTGAATCCTGTGGACTAATTGTGCTTACGTGTGTTTGTGTAGGGTAGAAGAACCATATGCTTTTCACACAATAATTTGCAACTATTTGCTAAGAAACATTTCAAAAGATCATCTAAGTTTCTAATAAGTGTTCTTTTTCTTAACATACAAGTCAATCACACAGTACCTAACCTCAGTCAGAAACACTTTTTTTTACTATATCTCGCAACGTCTTTTGCATATATATCCTATCTTAAATAATTAACAGTTTTAATTCATAACTGGCAACCCCCCTCCCATCCAAAGCTTTCAAAGCCACCAAACATCATTCCTTTCCCTTAACCTCTCCCAAATTATCTTTTGCACCAATTCACAAACTAGGGGGCTTTATAGCTGAGTGGACGTCGCTCTCGACTCGTAATCGTAGCTCATTCGATCCCCCGGTGATGGAACAAACGGAAATCAGCAGAGTTTCTATCATTCTGATGCCCCTGTTACCTAGCAGTAAATATGTACCTGGGCGTTAGACAGCTGTTACGGGCTGCTTCCTGGGTGTGTGTGTGGAATGTTTTTTATTAGTTAGTAATAATTGATTGATTGGCAGTTGAGAGGCGGGCCGAAAGAGTAGAGCTCAACCCTCGCAAGCACAACTAGGTGAACACAACTAGATAAATACTAACCAACCACGATCTCGACAATCCATTACACACACAAACCCCCCCCCCCCTAACCCCCCAAATCGTTCTACCTAAGTCAATAAAAAATTAAAACAAATCAATTAATTCACCAAAAATACTAACTATAAATAAAGGAACCAAATTTGAGACATACAGCGACTCCAGCGTGGTCTAGTCGGAAGAGAACGTGTTCTCATCTGGATAGATTGCGATCGAGTCTGTCGGAACGGGTGTGTAACTGCAGGGCACAAATATTTGTGTGTCCCCTCCTGTAGCTGCCTCTGTTTCGACAGGTTCCCTGGATAGCTGGAATTGGCCTGGCCCTTGGAAAGTGGGGAAGGGGTAAAATCCGTTGGGCCCACGGATGGATACCTTGGATCCATGGACCTAGAGCAGGTCTAATCACCTGGGATTCGAACCCACGGTGGGAATAAGGGAGGAGATATGGGAAGGGGGGGGGGGGAAGGATGTTTCCCTGGAACCAAACCTCACATAAACCCGGACACTCACACACACACACACACACCATCACCCGAACACTTACAGGGGCACTCACACTCACACACACCCATAGACTGTGATAAGGGAGATCATCTGAGGGGACACAGATGGCCTCCTGGACCCACAGGTATAACCGGACACACACGCACCCGGACACTCACGGGGGCACTCACACTCACCCGGACACTCACAGGGATATACACACTCACACACATCCATAGACACAAACTGTGATAAGGGAGACCATCTGAGGTGACACAGATGGCCTCCTGGACACACAAGTATATATCAATATTTAATTTATTATTTATTATTTAATTTTATTTAATAAGTAATCAAATTAATGTTTTTTTAAAAAATTATTATTTTTTTAAATTATTAAATAATTATATTAATAAAACAAATTAAATTAAATTTAATAATTAAATATTTATTATTTAATTTACAAATATGACAGATTTAAAAAAAAAATCAAATTAATTATTAATTATATTAATAAAACAAATTAAATTAAATTTAATAATTAAATATTTATTATTTAATTTACAAATATGACAGATTTAAAAAATATATATATATATATATATATATATATACATATATATATATATATATATATATATATATATATATATATATATATGCAATTGACGATCACAAAACACTGATCATTTTATGCGGAAAATCCACAGAGAAATATGAAATGAGGTGAACGTTTCGGCTTTGTTAAAGCCTTTGTCAACACCAGACTGACTAAGGAGAAGGGAGAAGGGGGGAAGATATATAGGCCGACACCTGAACACCCCATCCCAAGGGTTGGTCAGGTGTAATTAACCAAAAACAGGTATAGCTTAGCTTAGAATGGTCAAAGAGGATTAAGCGGTCAGAGAATAAGGATGAAAGATTAAAGAAAAGCCTCATGAACACACAATATATGAATATACAATTTTAAAGAGGCTTAAAGATAGAGAGGCTTACAACGTCTCATTAAAATTGTATATTCATATATTGTGTGTTCATGAGGCTTTTCTTTAATCTTTCATCCTTATTCTCTGACCGCTTAATCCTCTTTGACCATTCTAAGCTAAGCTATACCTGTTTTTGGTTAATTACACCTGACCAACCCTTGGGATGGGGTGGTCAGGTGTCGGCCTATATATCTTCCCCCCTTCTCCCTTCTCCTTAGTCAGTCTGGTGTTGACAAAGGCTTTAACAAAGCCGAAACGTTCACCTCATTTCATATTTCTCTGTGGATTTTCCGCATATATATATATATATATATATATATATATATATATATATATATATATATATATATATATATATATATATATATATATATATATATGTCGTACCTAGTAGCCAGAAAGCACTTCTCAGCCTACTATGCAAGGCCCGATTTGCATAATAAGCCAAGTTTTCATGAACTAATTGTTTTTCGACGACCTAACCTACCTAACCTAACCTAACCTATAAAGATAGGTTAGGTTAGGTTAGGTAGGGTCGGTTAGGTTCGGTCATATATCTACGTTAATTTTAACTCCAATAAAAAAAATTGACCTCATACATAATGAAATGGGTAGCTTTATCATTTCATAAGAAAAAAATTAAAGAAAATATATTAATTCAGGAAAACTTGGCTTATTAGGCAAATCGGGCCTTGCGTAGTAGGCTGAGAAGTGCGTTCTGGCTACTAGGTACGACATATATATATATATATATATATATATATATATATATATATATATATATATATATATATATATATATATGCATGCGAACAAGCCTTAATGGTCCCCAGGACTATATGCAACTGAAAACTCACATGCCAGAAGTGACTCGAACCCATACTGCCAGGAGCAATGCAACTGGAATGTACAGGACGCCTTAATCCGCTTGTGTCAATTTTAAAGGAATATATTAGTGAATATTTATTTATGTAAATTGATATATATATATATATATATATATATATATATATATATATATATATATATATATATATATATATATATGTGTGTGTATATCACAAAAATAAACACGTGATTAAGAATGTGACAATGTCAGACCACGGATGAAAATGAAACAGGAATTTCCTTAAGTACTTTCGTATATTAAATACATCTTCAGAAGGAATCAAATACAGCTTCCTTCTGAAGATGTATTTAATATACGAAAGTACTTAAGGAAATTCCTGATTCATTTTCCTCTGTGGTCTGACATTGTCATATATATATATATATATATATATATATATATATATATATATATATATATATATATATATATATATATATATATATATATATATATATATATATATATATGTCGTACCTAATAGCCAGAACGCACTTCTCAGCCTACTATTCAAGGCCCGATTTGCCTAATAAGCCAAGTTTTCATGAATTAATGTTTTTTCGTCTACCTAACCTACCTAACCTAACCTAACCTAGCTTTTTTTGGCTACCTAACCTAACCTTACCTATAAATATAGGTTAGGTTAGGTTAGGTAGGGTTGGTTAGGTTCGGTCATATATCTACGTTAATTTTAACTCCAATAAAAAAAATTGACCTCATACATAGAGAGAAGGGTTGCTTTATCATTTCATAAGAAAAAAATTATAGTAAATATATTAATTCAGGAAAACTTGGCTTATTAGGCAAATCGGGCCTTGAATAGTAGGCTGAGAAGTGAGTTCTGGCTACTAGGTACGACATATATATATATATATATATAAAGAGAATGTCTGTCTATGTAATGAGGCCACATGCTGGAGGCTGCAGCCATACACAGATTTATTTTAAAATTTATTTATTAATATATTATTAAGGCTTATTATTACTAAATTAATGTATTTGTAGAGGGAATGGTCTGGGGTAGGGAACGGGCATAGGTTGGTCAGTGTTGACTTTAGCTAAAGGATTTAGGAATAATTATTAATTATTCTTATCACTCCCCCCCCCCTACCAATTTAATTAAAGTTAATTGTAAAATAATGCTTGAGATGGCTGAAGACTTTTTCGTACTTAGAAAAAACCTAAATTAAACACATAAAGAAGTTATTGGTCCTGATTTAAGTTAAAGGAAGAGGTGCAAAGGTTGTGGTGGGGGGGGGGGAGGATACGGGATTTACAGGTGGAATGAAGAGAGGGAACAGGGGGAGTGGTGCAGGTGAAACAGGGAGGAAGAGGGGGGGAACAGGGGGTGCTGTACAGGTGAAACAGGGATGGGTATGGGGGAACAGGGGGAGTGGTGCAGATGAAACAGGGATGAAGAGGGAGAAACAGGGGGGAGTGGTGCAGGTGAAACAGGGATGAAGAGGGAGAAACAGAGGGAGTGGTGCAGGTGAAACAGGGATGGGGGAACAGGGGGAGTGGTGCAGGTGAAACAGGGATGGGGATGGGGGAACAGGGGGAGTGGTGCAGGTGAAACAGGGATTGGGATGGGGGAACAGGGGGAGTGGTGCAGGTGAAACAGGGATGGGGATGGGGGAACAGGGGGAGTGGTGCAGGTGAAACAGGGATGGGGATGGGGGAACAGGGGGAGTGGTGCAGGTGAAATAGGGATGCAGAGGGAGAAACAGGGGGGAGTGGTGCAGGTGAAACAGGGATTAAAGGAAAATTTATATAAGTAGATAGATGGATGTTTACATTGATTGCTAAATATATACATTGACGGATAGAGGGATGCATAGATGCATCCGTCTATCTGATGGATGGAAAGACATATGAGTAGATAGATGGATAGACAGAAGAGTTGATGGACGGATAAATGGAATATAAATGTATATAATGATAAATGGTTGGTTTATGGGAAGATAGATTGATGGATTGACAGATATAAGTAGATAGGTAGATGGATCCATTGATGGATTCATTTGTGCTTATCTCTTGAGGTTCTTCTTGAGATGATTTCGGGGCTTTAGTGTCCCCGCGGTCCGGTCCTCGACCAGGCCTCCACCCCCAGGAAGCAGCCCGTGACAGCTAACTAACACCCAGGTACCTGTTTTACTGCAAGGTAACAGGGGCACAGGGTGAAAGAAACTCTGCCCATTGTTTCTCGGCGGCGCACGGAATCGAACCCGGGACCACAGGATCACAAGTCCAGTGTCCAGTGTGCTGTCCGCTCTGCCGATTGGCTCCCCGGTCGGAGGGGAGCCGGTGAACAGGCGAATCAGGTTAAAGAATATCTGTCGATTTGCTATTGCATCAACTGAGATTCGATATGGGACCATTAGGATTATAACCAACGAACTCTCTCCGTTTAGACGGTAGGCCTCCAGTCTGTGTGTGTGTGTGTGTGTAATTACCTAAGTGTAGTTACAGGATGAGAGCTACGCTCGTGGTGTCCCGTCTTCCCAGCACTCTTTGTCATATAACGCTTTGAAACTACTGACGGTCTTGGCCTCCACCACCTTCTCACTTAACTTGTTCCAACCGTCTACCACTCTATTTGCGAAGGTGAATTTTCTTATATTTCTTCGGCATCTGTGTTTAGCTAGTTTAAATCTATGACCTCTTGTTCTTGAAGTGCCAGGTCTCAGGAAATCTTCCCTGTCGATTTTATCAATTCCTGTTACTATTTTGTATGTAGTGATCATATCACCTCTTTTTCTTCTGTCTTCTAGTTTTGGCATGTTTGTGTGTGTGTGTGTGTGTGTGTGTGTGTGTGTGTGTGTGTGTGTGTGTGTGTGTGTGTGTTAGAGAGAAATAGATGTAGTAGATATAAAAAAAAGGAAAAATACATATATTTGATAGGCGGGGTCCAAGAGCTAATAACTCGATTCTGCAGATACATATAGTAAATACAAGGAGAAAATAAATACACACACACACACACATTAATTGATAATGGACTGTTTTGTGTGCGTATCCATGTGTACTATTGTCAAGACCGACAGACACGTGAAGCTATGTGTGTGTATGTGTACCTGTAATTGAACTGACATGTGTACGGTAATTATCTGTATGTGTCCATTTTAAAGGTACACATTAGTGAATGTGTATTTATGTAAATTGATTGACATATGTACGTGTGCGCGCGATTAGTGTTACTGTAATTTATATGGTTAACATTTATACGTTTGAATGACATAGTTTCCCATTATTGTCACATTTTTTGTTACATGTCTACTATTGTCAAGATGGACAGACACGTCCAGCTATGAGTGTTTATGTGTACCAGTAATTGAACTGACATGTGTACTGCAACTATCTGCGTGTGTCCATTTTAAAGGAATATATTAGTGAATGTTTATTTATGTAAATTGATTGGAAGATGTATGTGGACGCTCGGTTAGTGTTACTGTAATTTATATGGTTAACGTTTGAATGACATAGTTTCCCCTCATTGTCACATTTTTTGTTACTATTTCGCTGTTCACTCTCACTCTCTCTGAATCCTGTGGACTAATTGTGCTTACGTGTGTTTGTGTAGGGTAGAAGAACCATATGCTTTTCACACAATAATTTGCAACTATTTGCTAAGAAACATTTCAAAAGATCATCTAAGTTTCTAATAAGTGTTCTTTTTCTTAACATACAAGTCAATCACACAGTACCTAACCTCAGTCAGAAACACTTTTTTTTACTATATCTCGCAACGTCTTTTGCATATATATCCTATCTTAAATAATTAACAGTTTTAATTCATAACTGGCAACCCCCCTCCCATCCAAAGCTTTCAAAGCCACCAAACATCATTCCTTTCCCTTAACCTCTCCCAAATTATCTTTTGCACCAATTCACAAACTAGGGGGCTTTATAGCTGAGTGGACGTCGCTCTCGACTCGTAATCGTAGCTCATTCGATCCCCCGGTGATGGAACAAACGGAAATCAGCAGAGTTTCTATCATTCTGATGCCCCTGTTACCTAGCAGTAAATATGTACCTGGGCGTTAGACAGCTGTTACGGGCTGCTTCCTGGGTGTGTGTGTGGAATGTTTTTTATTAGTTAGTAATAATTGATTGATTGGCAGTTGAGAGGCGGGCCGAAAGAGTAGAGCTCAACCCTCGCAAGCACAACTAGGTGAACACAACTAGATAAATACTAACCAACCACGATCTCGACAATCCATTACACACACAAACCCCCCCCCCCTAACCCCCCAAATCGTTCTACCTAAGTCAATAAAAAATTAAAACAAATCAATTAATTCACCAAAAATACTAACTATAAATAAAGGAACCAAATTTGAGACATACAGCGACTCCAGCGTGGTCTAGTCGGAAGAGAACGTGTTCTCATCTGGATAGATTGCGATCGAGTCTGTCGGAACGGGTGTGTAACTGCAGGGCACAAATATTTGTGTGTCCCCTCCTGTAGCTGCCTCTGTTTCGACAGGTTCCCTGGATAGCTGGAATTGGCCTGGCCCTTGGAAAGTGGGGAAGGGGTAAAATCCGTTGGGCCCACGGATGGATACCTAGGATCCATGGACCTAGAGCAGGTCTAATCACCTGGGATTCGAACCCACGGTGGGAATAAGGGAGGAGATATGGGAAGGGGGGGGGGGGGGAAGGATGTTTCCCTGGAACCAAACCTCACATAAACCCGGACACTCACACACACACACACACACCATCACCCGAACACTTACAGGGGCACTCACACTCACACACACCCATAGACTGTGATAAGGGAGATCATCTGAGGGGACACAGATGGCCTCCTGGACCCACAGGTATAACCGGACACACACGCACCCGGACACTCACGGGGGCACTCACACTCACCCGGACACTCACAGGGATATACACACTCACACACATCCATAGACACAAACTGTGATAAGGGAGACCATCTGAGGTGACACAGATGGCCTCCTGGACACACAAGTATATATCAATATTTAATTTATTATTTATTATTTAATTTTATTTAATAAGTAATCAAATTAATGTTTTTTAATAAATTATTATTTTTTTAAATTATTAAATAATTATATTAATAAAACAAATTAAATTAAATTTAATAATTAAATATTTATTATTTAATTTACAAATATGACAGATTTAAAAAAAATCAAATTAATTATTAATTATATTAATAAAACAAATTAAATTAAATTTAATAATTAAATATTTATTATTTAATTTACAAATATGACAGATTTAAAAAATATATATATATATATATATATATATATATATATATATATATATATATATATATATATATATATATATATATATATATATATATATATATATATATATATATATATATATATATATATATATATATATATATATATATATATATATATATATATATATGCAATTGACGATCACAAAACACTGATCATTTTATGCGGAAAATCCACAGAGAAATATGAAATGAGGTGAACGTTTCGGCTTTGTTAAAGCCTTTGTCAACACCAGACTGACTAAGGAGAAGGGAGAAGGGGGGAAGATATATAGGCCGACACCTGAACACCCCATCCCAAGGGTTGGTCAGGTGTAATTAACCAAAAACAGGTATAGCTTAGCTTAGAATGGTCAAAGAGGATTAAGCGGTCAGAGAATAAGGATGAAAGATTAAAGAAAAGCCTCATGAACACACAATATATGAATATACAATTTTAAAGAGGCTTAAAGATAGAGAGGCTTACAACGTTTCATTAAAATTGTATATTCATATATTGTTGTTCATGAGGCTTTTCTTTAATCTTTCATCCTTATTCTCTGACCGCTTAATCCTCTTTGACCATTCTAAGCTAAGCTATACCTGTTTTTGGTTAATTACACCTGACCAACCCTTGGGATGGGGTGGTCAGGTGTCGGCCTATATATCTTCCCCCCTTCTCCCTTCTCCTTAGTCAGTCTGGTGTTGACAAAGGCTTTAACAAAGCCGAAACGTTCACCTCATTTCATATTTCTCTGTGGATTTTCCGCATATATATATATATATATATATATATATATATATATATATATATATATAAATATATATATATATATATATATATATATATATATATATATATATATATATATATATATATATATATATATATATATATATATATATATATCTTCCCCCCTTCTCCCTTCTCCTTAGTCAGTCTGGTGTTGACAAAGGCTTTAACAAAGCCGAAACGTTCACCTCATTTCATATTTCTCTGTGGATTTTCCGCATATATATATATATATATATATATATATATATATATATATATATATGTCGTACCTAGTAGCCAGAACTCACTTCTCAGCCTACTATGCAAGGCCTGATTTGCCTAATAAGCCTAGTTTTCATGAATTAATGTTTTTTCGACAACCTAACCTACCTAACCTAACCTAACCTAACGTTTTCGGCTACCTAACCTAACCTAACCTATAGAGATAGGTTAGGTTAGGTTAGGTAGGGTTGGTTAGGTTCGGTCATATATCTACGTTAATTTTAACTCCAATAAAAAAAAATTGACCTCATACATGATGAAATGGGTAGCTTTATCATTTCATAAGAAAAAAATTAGAGAAAATATATTAATTCAGTAAAACTTGGCTTATTAGGCAAATCGGGCCTCGCATAGTAGGCTGAGAAGTGAGTTCTGGCTACTAGGTACGACATATATATATATATATATATATATATATATATATATATATATATATATATATATATATATATATATATATATATATATATATATATATATATATATATATATATATATATATATATATATATATATATATATATGTCGTACCTAGTAGCCAGAAAGCACTTCTCAGCCTACTATGCAAGGCCCGATTTGCATAATAAGCCAAGTTTTCATGAACTAATTTTTTTTCGACGACCTAACCTACCTAACCTAACCTAACCTATAAAGATAGGTTAGGTTAGGTTAGGTAGGGTCGGTTAGGTTCGGTCATATATCTACGTTAATTTTAACTCCAATAAAAAAAATTGACCTCATACATAATGAAATGGGTAGCTTTATCATTTCATAAGAAAAAAATTAAAGAAAATATATTAATTCAGGAAAACTTGGCTTATTAGGCAAATCGGGCCTTGCGTAGTAGGCTGAGAAGTGCGTTCTGGCTACTAGGTACGACATATATATATATATATATATATATATATATATATATATATATATATATATATGCATGCGAACAAGCCTTAATGGTCCCCAGGACTATATGCAACTGAAAACTCACATGCCAGAAGTGACTCGAACCCATACTGCCAGGAGCAATGCAACTGGAATGTACAGGACGCCTTAATCCGCTTGTGTCAATTTTAAAGGAATATATTAGTGAATATTTATTTATGTAAATTGATATATATATATATATATATATATATATATATATATATATATATATATATATATATATATATATATATATATATATATATATGTGTGTGTATATCACAAAAATAAACACGTGATTAAGAATGTGACAATGTCAGACCACGGATGAAAATGAAACAGGAATTTCCTTAAGTACTTTCGTATATTAAATACATCTTCAGAAGGAATCAAATACAGCTTCCTTCTGAAGATGTATTTAATATACGAAAGTACTTAAGGAAATTCCTGATTCATTTTCCTCTGTGGTCTGACATTGTCATATATATATATATATATATATATATATATATATATATATATATATATATATATATATATATATATATATATATATATATATATATATATATATATATATATATATATATATATATATATATATATATATATATATATATATATATATATATATATATATATATATATATATATATATATATATATATATATATATATATATATATATATATATGTCGTACCTAATAGCCAGAACGCACTTCTCAGCCTACTATTCAAGGCCCGATTTGCCTAATAAGCCAAGTTTTCATGAATTAATGTTTTTTCGTCTACCTAACCTACCTAACCTAACCTAACCTAGCTTTTTTTGGCTACCTAACCTAACCTTACCTATAAATATAGGTTAGGTTAGGTTAGGTAGGGTTGGTTAGGTTCGGTCATATATCTACGTTAATTTTAACTCCAATAAAAAAAATTGACCTCATACATAGAGAGAAGGGTTGCTTTATCATTTCATAAGAAAAAAATTATAGTAAATATATTAATTCATGAAAACTTGGCTTATTAGGCAAATCGGGCCTTGAATAGTAGGCTGAGAAGTGAGTTCTGGCTACTAGGTACGACATATATATATATATATATATAAAGAGAATGTCTGTCTATGTAATGAGGCCACATGCTGGAGGCTGCAGCCATACACAGATTTATTTTAAAATTTATTTATTAATATATTATTAAGGCTTATTATTACTAAATTAATGTATTTGTAGAGGGAATGGTCTGGGGTAGGGAACGGGCATAGGTTGGTCAGTGTTGACTTTAGCTAAAGGATTTAGGAATAATTATTAATTATTCTTATCACTCCCCCCCCCCCTACCAATTTAATTAAAGTTAATTGTAAAATAATGCTTGAGATGGCTGAAGACTTTTTCGTACTTAGAAAAAACCTAAATTAAACACATAAAGAAGTTATTGGTCCTGATTTAAGTTAAAGGAAGAGGTGCAAAGGTTGTGGTGGGGGGGGGGGGGGGAGGATACGGGATTTACAGGTGGAATGAAGAGAGGGAACAGGGGGAGTGGTGCAGGTGAAACAGGGAGGAAGAGGGGGGGAACAGGGGGTGCTGTACAGGTGAAACAGGGATGGGTATGGGGGAACAGGGGGAGTGGTGCAGATGAAACAGGGATGAAGAGGGAGAAACAGGGGGGAGTGGTGCAGGTGAAACAGGGATGAAGAGGGAGAAACAGAGGGAGTGGTGCAGGTGAAACAGGGATGGGGGAACAGGGGGAGTGGTGCAGGTGAAACAGGGATGGGGATGGGGGAACAGGGGGAGTGGTGCAGGTGAAACAGGGATTGGGATGGGGGAACAGGGGGAGTGGTGCAGGTGAAACAGGGATGGGGATGGGGGAACAGGGGGAGTGGTGCAGGTGAAACAGGGATGGGGATGGGGGAACAGGGGGAGTGGTGCAGGTGAAATAGGGATGCAGAGGGAGAAACAGGGGGGAGTGGTGCAGGTGAAACAGGGATTAAAGGAAAATTTATATAAGTAGATAGATGGATGTTTACATTGATTGCTAAATATATACATTGACGGATAGAGGGATGCATAGATGCATCCGTCTATCTGATGGATGGAAAGACATATGAGTAGATAGATGGATAGACAGAAGAGTTGATGGACGGATAAATGGAATATAAATGTATATAATGATAAATGGTTGGTTTATGGGAAGATAGATTGATGGATTGACAGATATAAGTAGATAGGTAGATGGATCCATTGATGGATTCATTTGTGCTTATCTCTTGAGGTTCTTCTTGAGATGATTTCGGGGCTTTAGTGTCCCCGCGGTCCGGTCCTCGACCAGGCCTCCACCCCCAGGAAGCAGCCCGTGACAGCTAACTAACACCCAGGTACCTGTTTTACTGCAAGGTAACAGGGGCACAGGGTGAAAGAAACTCTGCCCATTGTTTCTCGGCGGCGCACGGAATCGAACCCGGGACCACAGGATCACAAGTCCAGTGTCCAGTGTGCTGTCCGCTCTGCCGATTGGCTCCCCGGTCGGAGGGGAGCCGGTGAACAGGCGAATCAGGTTAAAGAATATCTGTCGATTTGCTATTGCATCAACTGAGATTCGATATGGGACCATTAGGATTATAACCAACGAACTCTCTCCGTTTAGACGGTAGGCCTCCAGTCTGTGTGTGTGTGTGTGTGTAATTACCTAAGTGTAGTTACAGGATGAGAGCTACGCTCGTGGTGTCCCGTCTTCCCAGCACTCTTTGTCATATAACGCTTTGAAACTACTGACGGTCTTGGCCTCCACCACCTTCTCACTTAACTTGTTCCAACCGTCTACCACTCTATTTGCGAAGGTGAATTTTCTTATATTTCTTCGGCATCTGTGTTTAGCTAGTTTAAATCTATGACCTCTTGTTCTTGAAGTGCCAGGTCTCAGGAAATCTTCCCTGTCGATTTTATCAATTCCTGTTACTATTTTGTATGTAGTGATCATATCACCTCTTTTTCTTCTGTCTTCTAGTTTTGGCATGTTTGTGTGTGTGTGTGTGTGTGTGTGTGTGTGTGTGTGTGTGTGTGTGTGTGTGTGTGTGTGTGTGTTAGAGAGAAATAGATGTAGTAGATATAAAAAAAGGAAAAATACATATATTTGATAGGCGGGGTCCAAGAGCTAATAACTCGATTCTGCAGATACATATAGTAAATACAAGGAGAAAATAAATACACACACACACACACATTAATTGATAATGGACTGTTTTGTGTGCGTATCCATGTGTACTATTGTCAAGACCGACAGACACGTGAAGCTATGTGTGTGTATGTGTACCTGTAATTGAACTGACATGTGTACGGTAATTATCTGTATGTGTCCATTTTAAAGGTACACATTAGTGAATGTGTATTTATGTAAATTGATTGACATATGTACGTGTGCGCGCGATTAGTGTTACTGTAATTTATATGGTTAACATTTATACGTTTGAATGACATAGTTTCCCATTATTGTCACATTTTTTGTTTCATGTCTACTATTGTCAAGATGGACAGACACGTCCAGCTATGAGTGTTTATGTGTACCAGTAATTGAACTGACATGTGTACTGCAACTATCTGCGTGTGTCCATTTTAAAGGAATATATTAGTGAATGTTTATTTATGTAAATTGATTGGAAGATGTATGTGGACGCTCGGTTAGTGTTACTGTAATTTATATGGTTAACGTTTGAATGACATAGTTTCCCCTCATTGTCACATTTTTTGTTACTATTTCGCTGTTCACTCTCACTCTCTCTGAATCCTGTGGACTAATTGTGCTTACGTGTGTTTGTGTAGGGTAGAAGAACCATATGCTTTTCACACAATAATTTGCAACTATTTGCTAAGAAACATTTCAAAAGATCATCTAAGTTTCTAATAAGTGTTCTTTTTCTTAACATACAAGTCAATCACACTGTACCTAACCTCAGTCAGAAACACTTTTTTTACTATATCTCGCAACGTCTTTTGCATATATATCCTATCTTAAATAATTAACAGTTTTAATTCATAACTGGCAACCCCCCTCCCATCCAAAGCTTTCAAAGCCACCAAACATCATTCCTTTCCCTTAACCTCTCCCAAATTATCTTTTGCACCAATTCACAAACTAGGGGGCTTTATAGCTGAGTGGACGTCGCTCTCGACTCGTAATCGTAGCTCATTCGATCCCCCGGTGATGGAACAAACGGAAATCAGCAGAGTTTCTATCATTCTGATGCCCCTGTTACCTAGCAGTAAATATGTACCTGGGCGTTAGACAGCTGTTACGGGCTGCTTCCTGGGTGTGTGTGTGTGGAATGTTTTTTATTAGTTAGTAATAATTGATTGATTGGCAGTTGAGAGGCGGGCCGAAAGAGTAGAGCTCAACCCTCGCAAGCACAACTAGGTGAACACAACTAGATAAATACTAACCAACCACGATCTCGACAATCCATTACACACACAAACCCCCCCCCCCCTAACCCCCCAAATCGTTCTACCTAAGTCAATAAAAAATTAAAACAAATCAATTAATTCACCAAAAATACTAACTATAAATAAAGGAACCAAATTTGAGACATACAGCGACTCCAGCGTGGTCTAGTCAGAAGAGAACGTGTTCTCATCTGGATAGATTGCGATCGAGTCTGTCGGAACGGGTGTGTAACTGCAGGGCACAAATATTTGTGTGTCCCCTCCTGTAGCTGCCTCTGTTTCGACAGGTTACCTGGATAGCTGGAATTGGCCTGGCTTTTGGAAAGTGGGGAAGGGGTAAAATCCGTTGGGCCCACGGATGGATACCTTGGATCCATGGACCTAGAGCAGGTCTAATCACCTGGGAGTCGAACCCACGGTGGGAATAAGGGAGGAGATATGGGAAGGGGGGGGGGGGGAAGGATGTTTCCCTGGAACCAAACCTCACATAAACCCGGACACTCACACACACACACACCATCACCCGAACACTTACAGGGGCACTCACACTCACACACACCCATAGACTGTGATAAGGGAGATCATCTGAGGGGACACAGATGGCCTCCTGGACCCACAGGTATAACCGGACACACACGCACCCGGACACTCACGGGGGCACTCACACTCACCCGGACACTCACAGGGATATACACACTCACACACATCCATAGACACAAACTGTGATAAGGGAGACCATCTGAGGGGACACAGATGGCCTCCTGGACACACAAGTATATATCAATATTTAATTTATTATTTATTATTTAATTTTATTTAATAAGTAATCAAATTAATGTTTTTTAATAAATTATTATATTTTTAAATTATTAAATAATTATATTAATAAAACAAATTAAATTAAATTTAATAATTAAATATTTATTATTTAATTTACAAATATGACAGATTTAAAAAAAAAAAAAAAAATATATATATATATATATATATATATATATATATATATATATATATATATATATATATATATATATATATATATATATATATATATATATATATATATATATATATATATATATATATATATATTTTTTTTAAATCTGTCATATTTGTAAATTAAATAATAAATATTTAATTGCATATATATATATATATATATATATATGCAATTGACGATCACAAAACACTGATCATTTTATGCGGAAAATCCACAGAGAAATATGAAATGAGGTGAACGTTTCGGCTTTGTTAAAGCCTTTGTCAACACCAGACTGACTAAGGAGAAGGGAGAAGGGGGGAAGATATATAGGCCGACACCTGAACACCCCATCCCAAGGGTTGGTCAGGTGTAATTAACCAAAAACAGGTATAGCTTAGCTTAGAATGGTCAAAGAGGATTAAGCGGTCAGAGAATAAGGATGAAAGATTAAAGAAAAGCCTCATGAACACACAATATATGAATATACAATTTTAAAGAGGCTTAAAGATAGAGAGGCTTACAACGTCTCATTAAAATTGTATATTCATATATTGTGTGTTCATGAGGCTTTTCTTTAATCTTTCATCCTTATTCTCTGACCGCTTAATCCTCTTTGACCATTCTAAGCTAAGCTATACCTGTTTTTGGTTAATTACACCTGACCAACCCTTGGGATGGGGTGGTCAGGTGTCGGCCTATATATCTTCCCCCCTTCTCCCTTCTCCTTAGTCAGTCTGGTGTTGACAAAGGCTTTAACAAAGCCGAAACGTTCACCTCATTTCATATTTCTCTGTGGATTTTCCGCATATATATATATATATATATATATATATATATATATATATATATATATATATATATATATGTCGTACCTAGTAGCCAGAAAGCACTTCTCAGCCTACTATGCAAGGCCCGATTTGCATAATAAGCCAAGTTTTCATGAACTAATTGTTTTTCGACGACCTAACCTACCTAACCTAACCTAACCTATAAAGATAGGTTAGGTTAGGTTAGGTAGGGTCGGTTAGGTTTGGTCATATATCTACGTTAATTTTAACTCCAATAAAAAAAATTGACCTCATACATAATGAAATGGGTAGCTTTATCATTTCATAAGAAAAAAATTAAAGAAAATATATTAATTCAGGAAAACTTGGCTTATTAGGCAAATCGGGCCTTGCGTAGTAGGCTGAGAAGTGCGTTCTGGCTACTAGGTACGACATATATATATATATATATATATATATATATATATATATATATATATATATATATATATATATATATATATATATATATGCATGCGAACAAGCCTTAATGGTCCCCAGGACTATATGCAACTGAAAACTCACATGCCAGAAGTGACTCGAACCCATACTGCCAGGAGCAATGCAACTGGAATGTACAGGACGCCTTAATCCGCTTGTGTCAATTTTAAAGGAATATATTAGTGAATATTTATTTATGTAAATTGATATATATATATATATATATATATATATATATATATATATATATATATATATATATATATATATATATATATATATATATTTATATATGTGTGTATATCACAAAAATAAACACGTGATTAAGAATGTGACAATGTCAGACCACGGAGGAAAATGAAACAGGAATTTCCTTAAGTACTTTCGTATATTAAATACATCTTCAGAAGGAATCAAATACAGCTTCCTTCTGAAGATGTATTTAATATACGAAAGTACTTAAGGAAATTCCTGATTCATTTTCCTCTGTGGTTTGACATTGTCATATATATATATATATATATATATATATATATATATATATGTCGTACCTAATAGCCAGAACGCACTTCTCAGCCTACTATTCAAGGCCCGATTTGCCTAATAAGCCAAGTTTTCATGAATTAATGTTTTTTCGTCTACCTAACCTACCTAACCTAACCTAACCTAGCTTTTTTTGGCTACCTAACCTAACCTTACCTATAAATATAGGTTAGGTTAGGTTAGGTAGGGTTGGTTAGGTTCGGTCATATATCTACGTTAATTTTAACTCCAATAAAAAAAATTGACCTCATACATAGAGAGAAGGGTTGCTTTATCATTTCATAAGAAAAAAATTATAGTAAATATATTAATTCATGAAAACTTGGCTTATTAGGCAAATCGGGCCTTGAATAGTAGGCTGAGAAGTGAGTTCTGGCTACTAGGTACGACATATATATATATATATATATAAAGAGAATGTCTGTCTATGTAATGAGGCCACATGCTGGAGGCTGCAGCCATACACAGATTTATTTTAAAATTTATTTATTAATATATTATTAAGGCTTATTATTACTAAATTAATGTATTTGTAGAGGGAATGGTCTGGGGTAGGGAACGGGCATAGGTTGGTCAGTGTTGACTTTAGCTAAAGGATTTAGGAATAATTATTAATTATTCTTATCACTCCCCCCCCCTACCAATTTAATTAAAGTTAATTGTAAAATAATGCTTGAGATGGCAGAAGACTTTTTCGTACTTAGAAAAAACCTAAATTAAACACATAAAGAAGTTATTGGTCCTGATTTAAGTTAAAGGAAGAGGTGCAAAGGTTGTGGTGGGGGGGGGGGAGGATACGGGATTTAGAGGTGGAATGAAGAGAGGGAACAGGGGGAGTGGTGCAGGTGAAACAGGGAGGAAGAGGGGGGGAACAGGGGGTGCTGTACAGGTGAAACAGGGATGGGTATGGGGGAACAGGGGGAGTGGTGCAGATGAAACAGGGATGAAGAGGGAGAAACAGGGGGGAGTGGTGCAGGTGAAACAGGGATGAAGAGGGAGAAACAGAGGGAGTGGTGCAGGTGAAACAGGGATGGGGGAACAGGGGGAGTGGTGCAGGTGAAACAGGGATGGGGATGGGGGAACAGGGGGAGTGGTGCAGGTGAAACAGGGATTGGGATGGGGGAACAGGGGGAGTGGTGCAGGTGAAACAGGGATGGGGATGGGGGAACAGGGGGAGTGGTGCAGGTGAAACAGGGATGGGGATGGGGGAACAGGGGGAGTGGTGCAGGTGAAATAGGGATGCAGAGGGAGAAACAGGGGGGAGTGGTGCAGGTGAAACAGGGATTAAAGGAAAATTTATATAAGTAGATAGATGGATGTTTACATTGATTGCTAAATATATACATTGACGGATAGAGGGATGCATAGATGCATCCGTCTATCTGATGGATGGAAAGACATATGAGTAGATAGATGGATAGACAGAAGAGTTGATGGACGGATAAATGGAATATAAATGTATATAATGATAAATGGTTGGTTTATGGGAAGATAGATTGATGGATTGACAGATATAAGTAGATAGGTAGATGGATCCATTGATGGATTCATTTGTGCTTATCTCTTGAGGTTCTTCTTGAGATGATTTCGGGGCTTTAGTGTCCCCGCGGTCCGGTCCTCGACCAGGCCTCCACCCCCAGGAAGCAGCCCGTGACAGCTAACTAACACCCAGGTACCTGTTTTACTGCAAGGTAACAGGGGCACAGGGTGAAAGAAACTCTGCCCATTGTTTCTCGGCGGCGCACGGAATCGAACCCGGGACCACATGATCACAAGTCCAGTGTCCAGTGTGCTGTCCGCTCTGCCGATTGGCTCCCCGGTCGGAGGGGAGCCGGTGAACAGGCGAATCAGGTTAAAGAATATCTGTCGATTTGCTATTGCATCAACTGAGATTCGATATGGGACCATTAGGATTATAACCAACGAACTCTCTCCGTTTAGACGGTAGGCCTCCAGTCTGTGTGTGTGTGTGTGTAAAATTACCTAAGTGTAGTTACAGGATGAGAGCTACGCTCGTGGTGTCCCGTCTTCCCAGCACTCTTTGTCATATAACGCTTTGAAACTACTGACGGTCTTGGCCTCCACCACCTTCTCACTTAACTTGTTCCAACCGTCTACCACTCTATTTGCGAAGGTGAATTTTCTTATATTTCTTCGGCATCTGTGTTTAGCTAGTTTAAATCTATGACCTCTTGTTCTTGAAGTGCCAGGTCTCAGGAAATCTTCCCTGTCGATTTTATCAATTCCTGTTACTATTTTGTATGTAGTGATCATATCACCTCTTTTTCTTCTGTCTTCTAGTTTTGGCATGTTTGTGTGTGTGTGTGTGTGTGTGTGTGTGTGTGTGTGTGTGTGTGTGTGTGTGTGTGTGTGTGTGTGTGTGTGTGTGTGTGTGTGTGTGTGTGTGTGTGTGTGTGTGTGTGTGTGTGTTAGAGAGAAATAGATGTAGTAGATATAAAAAAAGGAAAAATACATATATTTGATAGGCGGGGTCCAAGAGCTAATAACTCGATTCTGCAGATACATATAGTAAATACAAGGAGAAAATAAATACACACACACACACACATTAATTGATAATGGACTGTTTTGTGTGCGTATCCATGTGTACTATTGTCAAGACCGACAGACACGTGAAGCTATGTGTGTGTATGTGTACCTGTAATTGAACTGACATGTGTACGGTAATTATCTGTATGTGTCCATTTTAAAGGTACACATTAGTGAATGTGTATTTATGTAAATTGATTGACATATGTACGTGTGCGCGCGATTAGTGTTACTGTAATTTATATGGTTAACATTTATACGTTTGAATGACATAGTTTCCCATTATTGTCACATTTTTTGTTACATGTCTACTATTGTCAAGATGGACAGACACGTCCAGCTATGAGTGTTTATGTGTACCAGTAATTGAACTGACATGTGTACTGCAACTATCTGCGTGTGTCCATTTTAAAGGAATATATTAGTGAATGTTTATTTATGTAAATTGATTGGAAGATGTATGTGGACGCTCGGTTAGTGTTACTGTAATTTATATGGTTAACGTTTGAATGACATAGTTTCCCCTCATTGTCACATTTTTTGTTACTATTTCGCTGTTCACTCTCACTCTCTCTGAATCCTGTGGACTAATTGTGCTTACGTGTGTTTGTGTAGGGTAGGGGAACCATATGCTTTTCACACAATAATTTGCAACTATTTGCTAAGAAACATTTCAAAAGATCATCTAAGTTTCTAATAAGTATTCTTTTTCTTAACATACAAGTCAATCACACAGTTCCTAACCTCAGTCAGAAACACTTTTTTTTACTATATCTCGCAACGTCTTTTGCATATATATCCTATCTTAAATAATTAACAGTTTTAATTCATAACTGGCAACCCCCCTCCCATCCAAAGCTTTCAAAGCCACCAAACATCATTCCTTTCCCTTAACCTCTCCCAAATTATCTTTTGCACCAATTCACAAACTAGGGGGCTTTATAGCTGAGTGGACGTCGCTCTCGACTCGTAATCGTAGCTCATTCGATCCCCCGGTGATGGAACAAACGGAAATCAGCAGAGTTTCTATCATTCTGATGCCCCTGTTACCTAGCAGTAAATATGTACCTGGGCGTTAGACAGCTGTTACGGGCTGCTTCCTGGGTGTGTGTGTGGAATGTTTTTTATTAGTTAGTAATAATTGATTGATTGGCAGTTGAGAGGCGGGCCGAAAGAGTAGAGCTCAACCCTCGCAAGCACAACTAGGTGAACACAACTAGATAAATACTAACCAACCACGATCTCGACAATCCATTACACACACAAACCCCCCCCCCCCCCCTAACCCCCCAAATCGTTCTACCTAAGTCAATAAAAAATTAAAACAAATCAATTAATTCACCAAAAATACTAACTATAAATAAAGGAACCAAATTTGAGACATACAGCGACTCCAGCGTGGTCTAGTCGGAAGAGAACGTGTTCTCATCTGGATAGATTGCGATCGAGTCTGTCGGAACGGGTGTGTAACTGCAGGGCACAAATATTTGTGTGTCCCCTCCTGTAGCTGCCTCTGTTTCGACAGGTTCCCTGGATAGCTGGAATTGGCCTGGCCCTTGGAAAGTGGGGAAGGGGTAAAATCCGTTGGGCCCACGGATGGATACCTTGGATCTATGGACCTAGAGCAGGTCTAATCACCTGGGATTCGAACCCACGGTGGGAATAAGGGAGGAGATATGGGAAGGGGGGGGGGGGGGAAGGATGTTTCCCTGGAACCAAACCTCACATAAACCCGGACACTCACACACACACACACACACCATCACCCGATCACTTACAGGGGCACTCACACTCACACACACCCATAGACTGTGATAAGGGAGATCATCTGAGGGGACACAGATGGCCTCCTGGACCCACAGGTATAACCGGACACACACGCACCCGGACACTCACGGGGGCACTCACACTCACCCGGACACTCACAGGGATATACACACTCACACACATCCATAGACACAAACTGTGATAAGGGAGACCATCTGAGGGGACACAGATGGCCTCCTGGACACACAAGTATATATCAATATTTAATTTATTATTTATTATTTAATTTTATTTAATAAGTAATCAAATTAATGTTTTTTAATAAATTATTATTTTTTTAAATTATTAAATAATTATATTAATAAAACAAATTAAATTAAATTTAATAATTAAATATTTATTATTTAATTTACAAATATGACAGATTTAAATATATATATATATATATATATATATATATATATATATATATATATATATATATATATATATATATATATATATATATATATATATATATATGCAATTGACGATCACAAAACACTGATCATTTTATGCGGAAAATCCACAGAGAAATATGAAATGAGGTGAACGTTTCGGCTTTGTTAAAGCCTTTGTCAACACCAGACTGACTAAGGAGAAGGGAGAAGGGGGGAAGATATATAGGCCGACACCTGAACACCCCATCCCAAGGGTTGGTCAGGTGTAATTAACCAAAAACAGGTATAGCTTAGCTTAGAATGGTCAAAGAGGATTAAGCGGTCAGAGAATAAGGATGAAAGATTAAAGAAAAGCCTCATGAACACACAATATATGAATATACAATTTTAAAGAGGCTTAAAGATAGAGAGGCTTACAACGTCTCATTAAAATTGTATATTCATATATTGTGTGTTCATGAGGCTTTTCTTTAATCTTTCATCCTTATTCTCTGACCGCTTAATCCTCTTTGACCATTCTAAGCTAAGCTATACCTGTTTTTGGTTAATTACACCTGACCAACCCTTGGGATGGGGTGGTCAGGTGTCGGCCTATATATCTTCCCCCCTTCTCCCTTCTCCTTAGTCAGTCTGGTGTTGACAAAGGCTTTAACAAAGCCGAAACGTTCACCTCATTTCATATTTCTCTGTGGATTTTCCGCATATATATATATATATATATATATATATATATATATATATATATATATATATATATATATGTCGTACCTAGTAGCCAGAACGCACTTCTCAGCCTACTATGTAAGGCCCAATTTGCCTAATAAGTCAACTTTTCTTGAATTAATTGTTTTTCGACTACCTAACCTACCTAACCTAACCTAACCTAACTTTTTCGGCTACCTAACCAAACCTCACCTATAAAGATAGGTTAGGTTAGGTTAGGTAGGGTTGGTTAGGTTCGGTCATATATCTACGTTAATTTTAACTCCAATAAAAAAAAATTGACCTCATACATAATGAAATGGATAGCTTTATCATTTCATAAGAAAAAAATTAGAAAAAATATATTAATTCAGGAAAACTTGGCTTATAAGGCAAATCGGGCCTTGAATAGTAGGCCAAAAAGTGAGTTCTGGCTACTAGGTACGACATATATATATATATATATATATATATATATATATATATATATATATATATATATATATATATATATATATATATATATATATATATATATATATATATGTCGTACCTAGTAGCCAGAAAGCACTTCTCAGCCTACTATGCAAGGCCCGATTTGCATAATAAGCCAAGTTTTCATGAACTAATTGTTTTTCGACGACCTAACCTACCTAACCTAACCTAACCTATAAAGATAGGTTAGGTTAGGTTAGGTAGGGTCGGTTAGGTTCGGTCATATATCTACGTTAATTTTAACTCCAATAAAAAAATTGACCTCATACATAATGAAATGGGTAGCTTTATCATTTCATAAGAAAAAAATTAAAGAAAATATATTAATTCAGGAAAACTTGGCTTATTAGGCAAATCGGGCCTTGCGTAGTAGGCTGAGAAGTGCGTTCTGGCTACTAGGTACGACATATATATATATATATATATATATATATATATATATATATATATATATATATATATATATGCATGCGAACAAGCCTTAATGGTCCCCAGGACTATATGCAACTGAAAACTCACATGCCAGAAGTGACTCGAACCCATACTGCCAGGAGCAATGCAACTGGAATGTACAGGACGCCTTAATCCGCTTGTGTCAATTTTAAAGGAATATATTAGTGAATATTTATTTATGTAAATTGATATATATATATATATATATATATATATATATATATATATATATATATATATATATATATATATATATATATATATATATATATATATATATGTATATCACAAAAATAAACACGTGATTAAGAATGTGACAATGTCAGACCACGGAGGAAAATGAAACAGGAATTTCCTTAAGTACTTTCGTATATTAAATACATCTTCAGAAGGAATCAAATACAGCTTCCTTCTGAAGATGTATTTAATATACGAAAGTACTTAAGGAAATTCCTGATTCATTTTCCTCTGTGGTCTGACATTGTCATATATATATATATATATATATATATATATATATATATATATATATATATATATATATATATATATATATATATATATATATATATAAAGAGAATGTCTGTCTATGTAATGAGGCCACATGCTGGAGGCTGCAGCCATACACAGATTTATTTTAAAATTTATTTATTAATATATTATTAAGGCTTATTATTACTAAATTAATGTATTTGTAGAGGGAATGGTCTGGGGTAGGGAACGGGCATAGGTTGGTCAGTGTTGACTTTAGCTAAAGGATTTAGGAATAATTATTAATTATTCTTATCACTCCCCCCCCCCCTACCAATTTAATTAAAGTTAATTGTAAAATAATGCTTGAGATGGCTGAAGACTTTTTCGTACTTAGAAAAAACCTAAATTAAACACATAAAGAAGTTATTGGTCCTGATTTAAGTTAAAGGAAGAGGTGCAAAGGTTGTGGTGGGGGGGGGGGGGAGGATACGGGATTTAGAGGTGGAATGAAGAGAGGGAACAGGGGGAGTGGTGCAGGTGAAACAGGGAGGAAGAGGGGGGGAACAGGGGGTGCTGTACAGGTGAAACAGGGATGGGTATGGGGGAACAGGGGGAGTGGTGCAGATGAAACAGGGGGGAGTGGTGCAGGTGAAACAGGGATGAAGAGGGAGAAACAGAGGGAGTGGTGCAGGTGAAACAGGGATGGGGGAACAGGGGGAGTGGTGCAGGTGAAACAGGGATGGGGATGGGGGAACAGGGGGAGTGGTGCAGGTGAAACAGGGATTGGGATGGGGGAACAGGGGGAGTGGTGCAGGTGAAACAGGGATGGGGATGGGGGAACAGGGGGAGTGGTGCAGGTGAAACAGGGATGGGGGAACAGGGGGAGTGGTGCAGGTGAAATAGGGATGCAGAGGGAGAAACAGGGGGGAGTGGTGCAGGTGAAACAGGGATTAAAGGAAAATTTATATAAGTAGATAGATGGATGTTTACATTGATTGCTAAATATATACATTGACGGATAGAGGGATGCATAGATGCATCCGTCTATCTGATGGATGGAAAGACATATGAGTAGATAGATGGATAGACAGAAGAGTTGATGGACGGATAAATGGAATATAAATGTATATAATGATAAATGGTTGGTTTATGGGAAGATAGATTGATGGATTGACAGATATAAGTAGATAGGTAGATGGATCCATTGATGGATTCATTTGTGCTTATCTCTTGAGGTTCTTCTTGAGATGATTTCGGGGCTTTAGTGTCCCCGCGGTCCGGTCCTCGACCAGGCCTCCACCCCCAGGAAGCAGCCCGTGACAGCTAACTAACACCCAGGTACCTGTTTTACTGCAAGGTAACAGGGGCACAGGGTGAAAGAAACTCTGCCCATTGTTTCTCGGCGGCGCACGGAATCGAACCCGGGACCACAGGATCACAAGTCCAGTGTCCAGTGTGCTGTCCGCTCTGCCGATTGGCTCCCCGGTCGGAGGGGAGCCGGTGAACAGACGAATCAGGTTAAAGAATATCTGTCGATTTGCTATTGCATCAACTGAGATTCGATATGGGACCATTAGGATTATAACCAACGAACTCTCTCCGTTTAGACGGTAGGCCTCCAGTCTGTGTGTGTGTGTGTGTAATTACCTAAGTGTAGTTACGGGATGAGAGCTACGCTCGTGGTGTCCCGTCTTCCCAGCACTCTTTGTCATATAACGCTTTGAAACTACTGACGGTCTTGGCCTCCACCACCTTCTCACTTAACTTGTTCCAACCGTCTACCACTCTATTTGCGAAGGTGAATTTTCTTATATTTCTTCGGCATCTGTGTTTAGCTAGTTTAAATCTATGACCTCTTGTTCTTGAAGTGCCAGGTCTCAGGAAATCTTCCCTGTCGATTTTATCAATTCCTGTTACTATTTTGTATGTAGTGATCATATCACCTCTTTTTCTTCTGTCTTCTAGTTTTGGCATGTTTGTGTGTGTGTGTGTGTGTGTGTGTGTGTGTGTGTGTGTGTGTTAGAGAGAAATAGATGTAGTAGATATAAAAAAAGGAAAAATACATATATTTGATAGGCGGGGTCCAAGAGCTAATAACTCGATTCTGCAGATACATATAGTAAATACAAGGAGAAAATAAATACACACACACACACACATTAATTGATAATGGACTGTTTTGTGTGCGTATCCATGTGTACTATTGTCAAGACCGACAGACACGTGAAGCTATGTGTGTGTATGTGTACCTGTAATTGAACTGACATGTGTACGGTAATTATCTGTATGTGTCCATTTTAAAGGTACACATTAGTGAATGTGTATTTATGTAAATTGATTGACATATGTACGTGTGCGCGCGATTAGTGTTACTGTAATTTATATGGTTAACATTTATACGTTTGAATGACATAGTTTCCCATTATTGTCACATTTTTTGTTACATGTCTACTATTGTCAAGATGGACAGACACGTCCAGCTATGAGTGTTTATGTGTACCAGTAATTGAACTGACATGTGTACTGCAACTATCTGCGTGTGTCCATTTTAAAGGAATATATTAGTGAATGTTTATTTATGTAAATTGATTGGAAGATGTATGTGGACGCTCGGTTAGTGTTACTGTAATTTATATGGTTAACGTTTGAATGACATAGTTTCCCCTCATTGTCACATTTTTTGTTACTATTTCGCTGTTCACTCTCACTCTCTCTGAATCCTGTGGACTAATTGTGCTCACGTGTGTTTGTGTAGGGTAGAGGAACCATATGCTTTTCTCACAATAATTTGCAACTATTTGCTAAGAAACATTTCAAAAGATCATCTAAGTTTCTAATAAGTGTTCTTTTTCTTAACATACAAGTCAATCACACAGTACCTAACCTCAGTCAGAAACACTTTTTTTTACTATATCTCGCAACGTCTTTTGCATATATATCCTATCTTAAATAATTAACAATTTTAATTCATAACTGGCAACCCCCCTCCCATCCAAAGCTTTCAAAGCCACCAAACATCATTCCTTTCCCTTAACCTCTCCCAAATTATCTTTTGCACCAATTCACAAACTAGGGGGCTTTATAGCTGAGTGGACGTCGCTCTCGACTCGTAATCGTAGCTCATTCGATCCCCCGGTGGTGGAACAAACGGAAATCAGCAGAGTTTCTATCATTCTGATGCCCCTGTTACCTAGCAGTAAATATGTACCTGGGCGTTAGACAGCTGTTACGGGCTGCTTCCTGGGTGTGTGTGTGGAATGTTTTTTATTAGTTAGTAATAATTGATTGATTGGCAGTTGAGAGGCGGGCCGAAAGAGTAGAGCTCAACCCTCGCAAGCACAACTAGGTGAACACAACTAGATAAATACTAACCAACCACGATCTCGACAATCCATTACACACACAAACCCCCCCCCCCCCTAACCCCCAAATCGTTCTACCTAAGTCAATAAAAAATTAAAACAAATCAATTAATTCACCAAAAATACTAACTATAAATAAAGGAACCAAATTTGAGACATACAGCGACTCCAGCGTGGTCTAGTCGGAAGAGAACGTGTTCTCATCTGGATAGATTGCGATCGAGTCTGTCGGAACGGGTGTGTAACTGCAGGGCACAAATATTTGTGTGTCCCCTCCTGTAGCTGCCTCTGTTTCGACAGGTTCCCTGGATAGCTGGAATTGGCCTGGCCCTTGGAAAGTGGGGAAGGGGTAAAATCCGTTGGGCCCACGGATGGATACCTTGGATCCATGGACCTAGAGCAGGTCTAATCACCTGGGATTCGAACCCACGGTGGGAATAAGGGAGGAGATATGGGAAGGGGGGGGGGGAAGGATGTTTCCCTGGAACCAAACCTCACATAAACCCGGACACTCACACACACACACACACACCATCACCCTAACATTTACAGGGGCACTCACACTCACACACACCCATAGACTGTGATAAGGGAGATCATCTGAGGGGACACAGATGGCCTCCTGGACCCACAGGTATAACCGGACACACACGCACCCGGACACTCACGGGGGCACTCACACTCACCCGGACACTCACAGGGATATACACACTCACACACATCCATAGACACAAACTGTGATAAGGGAGACCATCTGAGGGGACACAGATGGCCTCCTGGACACACAAGTATATATCAATATTTAATTTATTATTTATTATTTAATTTTATTTAATAAGTAATCAAATAAATGTTTTTTAATAAATTATTATTTTTTTAAATTATTAAATAATTATATTAATAAAACAAATTAAATTAAATTTAATAATTAAATATTTATTATTTAATTTACAAATATGACAGATTTAAAAAAAAAAAAAATATATATATATATATATATATATATATATATGTCGTACCTAGTAGCCAGAACGCACTTCTCTGCCTACTATGCAACGCCCGATTTGCCTAATAAGCCAAGTTTTCATGAATTAATTGATTTTCGACTACCTAACCTACCTAACCCTACCTAACCTAACTTTTTTGGCTACCTAACCTAACCTAACCTATAAAGATAGGTTAGGTTAGGTTAGGTAGGGTTGGTTAGGTTCGGTCATATATCTACGTTAATTTTAACTCCAATAAAGAAAAATTGACCTCATACATAATGAAAAGGGTAGCTTTATCATTTCATAAGAAAAAAATTAGAGAAAATATATTAATTCAGGAAAACTTGGCTTATTAGGCAAATCGGGCCATGAATAGTAGGCCAAAAAGTGCGTTCTGGCTACTAGGTACGACATATATATATATATATATATATATATATATATATATATATATATATATATATATATATATATATATATGCAATTGACGATCACAAAACACTGATCATTTTATGCGGAAAATCCACAGAGAAATATGAAATGAGGTGAACGTTTCGGCTTTGTTAAAGCCTTTGTCAACACCAGACTGACTAAGGAGAAGGGAGAAGGGGGGAAGATATATAGGCCGACACCTGAACACCCCATCCCAAGGGTTGGTCAGGTGTAATTAACCAAAAACAGGTATAGCTTAGCTTAGAATGGTCAAAGAGGATTAAGCGGTCAGAGAATAAGGATGAAAGATTAAAGAAAAGCCTCATGAACACACAATATATGAATATACAATTTTAAAGAGGCTTAAAGATAGAGAGGCTTACAACGTCTCATTAAAATTGTATATTCATATATTGTGTGTTCATGAGGCTTTTCTTTAATCTTTCATCCTTATTCTCTGACCGCTTAATCCTCTTTGACCATTCTAAGCTAAGCTATACCTGTTTTTGGTTAATTACACCTGACCAACCCTTGGGATGGGGTGGTCAGGTGTCGGCCTATATATCTTCCCCCCTTCTCCCTTCTCCTTAGTCAGTCTGGTGTTGACAAAGGCTTTAACAAAGCCGAAACGTTCACCTCATTTCATATTTCTCTGTGGATTTTCCGCATATATATATATATATATATATATATATATATATATATATATATATATATATATATATATATATATATATATATATATATATATATATATATGTCGTACCTAGTAGCCAGAAAGCACTTCTCAGCCTACTATGCAAGGCCCGATTTGCATAATAAGCCAAGTTTTCATGAACTAATTGTTTTTCGACGACCTAACCTACCTAACCTAACCTAACCTATAAAGATAGGTTAGGTTAGGTTAGGTAGGGTCGGTTAGGTTCGGTCATATATCTACGTTAATTTTAACTCCAATAAAAAAAATTGACCTCATACATAATGAAATGGGTAGCTTTATCATTTCATAAAAAAAAAATTAAAGAAAATATATTAATTCAGGAAAACTTGGCTTATTAGGCAAATCGGGCCTTGCGTAGTAGGCTGAGAAGTGCGTTCTGGCTACTAGGTACGACATATATATATATATATATTTATATATATATATATATATATATATATATATATATATATATATATATATATATATATATATATATATATATATATATATATAGATATATGCATGCGAACAAGCCTTAATGGTCCCCAGGACTATATGCAACTGAAAACTCACATGCCAGAAGTGACTCGAACCCATACTGCCAGGAGCAATGCAACTGGAATGTACAGGACGCCTTAATCCGCTTGTGTCAATTTTAAAGGAATATATTAGTGAATATTTATTTATGTAAATTGATATATATATATATATATATATATATATATATATATATATATATATATATATATATATATATATATATATATATATATATGTATATCACAAAAATAAACACGTGATTAAGAATGTGACAATGTCAGACCACGGAGGAAAATGAAACAGGAATTTCCTTAAGTACTTTCGTATATTAAATACATCTTCAGAAGGAATCAAATACAGCTTCCTTCTGAAGATGTATTTTATATACGAAAGTACTTATGGAAATTCCTGATTCATTTTCCTCTGTGGTGTAATGATCTGGGGCTCAGATCATTGGTTCTCCCTTCTCCCCTCTTTTCCCTCCCCTTCTCCCCTCCTTTCCTTTTCCCTCTCCCCTCCTTCCTTCTCCCCTCCCCTTGGCCGTCATTCGTCTCCTCTCCTCTTCCCCCCCCCCTGTCGCCCATTTTGTCAGGGTCAAGAGGTTGACCTGAGGGTAGGGTGGTCGTGGATACCTTGGCTTCTCCCACTCAACTTCCCCACTCAGATATTTCCCTCTCCACCCCCTTTCATCCCTCTCTGTCCCTCTCAGCAGCGGCCTTCCCCATACCAGGCAGAGTCAAATGTCCTTACTCCTATCTTAGAGGAGACAGGCTTGAACATAAATTATCAGTTTTGTAAACATTGCTCGCAGGTGCCTGGGCTCCATAGACGCGCCTTGTACCCCTTCTCTAGCTGGGGAGAGCTGACTCAATCTTCAGAAATTCATGTAGCTTTCCACGACAGATCAGTGAAGGTGATTGGCCTGAGATAAGGGCCAAGTCCTTATTGGCCCTAGAGAGTCAGACCTCAGGCCTACGTGTTAAATGGTTGGCCAGTGCCAAAATAATGGGTGGAGCCCTGGGGCTGTATTAGATGGTGGGAGGAGTAATCCTTCCCAGCAATAAGTTGGAAAAACTAAATTTCATTAGTGTGTCTTGGGAGGGTATTAGGAACAGGGCCGCAAGCCCGTATCCTCGGGGCTGAGGGCAGCCATCAACATCTTGGCCGTAGTGCGGGTATTTAAGGTATAGTGCACTTGAGTTTTGTGTCCTCGGTAAATATCCATTGTGCCTCTAGGGAAATAGAATAGGTGATGTGTTCAAATTGTCTTAATTTACATGTTTCATAAAATAAATGGTATAGCTTGTCCAGTGGTATTCACTTAACTCCCCTTTGAAGTTGGAAAAACTAAATTTCATTAGTGTGTCTTGGGAGGGTATTAGGAACAGGGCCGCAAGCCCGTATCCTCGGGGCTGAGGGCAGCCATCAACATCTTGGCCGTGGTGCGGGTATTTAAGGTATAGTGCACTTGAGTTTTGTGTCCTCGGTAAATATCCATTGTGCCTCTAGGGAAATAGAATAGGTGATGTGTTCAAATTGTCTTAATTTACATGTTTCATAAAATAAATGGTATAGCTTGTCCAGTGGTATTCACTTAACTCCCCTTTGATATATTTTGCTACTTTGTCATTTTTAGGTGTTGTATTGGAAGCCCCCATGTTCTCCTACTAGTAATAGATACTAAAGTTGCCCTTGGATTCAAATAAGTAACGTAAATTACACAAACTAATTTTCCAAAATTTATTACTGAAATTCATATTACCCGGAGTCCCATGGTTACTGATTCCTTGCCTTCCTGGGGGATCGGTGATTGACACATTCAGGTATGGTTGGTCAGGAAGGTGGTGGCAGTGTAAATGTGTTTTGTTATTGTTTTTTTTTTTAACTAATAACCCTTGTCCTTGGTTTATCTTCCTCATTTAATATTCCTCTTATATACGTGGCAGTCCAGTGAGGGGTCATGCTGGACTGTAACAGTGTTAAGCTGGGGTATTGAGTGAAGAAAGACGGAGAATTACAATAGAGAGCGTATAGTACGATTATGAGAGATCACAAGATAACAGGATTAATACTGGGGAACATTGGGTTATTACAATAGCGGCCGCGGTTATTACAGAGGGGAGCGGTCGTTACAGTGGTCTGACATTGTCATATATATATATATATATATATATATATATATATATATATATATATATATATATATATATATATATATATATATATATATATATATATTATATATATATATATATATATATATATATATATATATATATATATATATATATATATATATATATATATATATATATATATATATATATATATATAAAGAGAATGTCTGTCTATGTAATGAGGCCACATGCTGGAGGCTGCAGCCATACACAGATTTATTTTAAAATTTATTTATTAATATATTATTAAGGCTTATTATTACTAAATTAATGTATTTGTAGAGGGAATGGTCTGGGGTAGGGAACGGGCATAGGTTGGTCAGTGTTGACTTTAGCTAAAGGATTTAGGAATAATTATTAATTATTCTTATCACTCCCCCCCCCCCTACCAATTTAATTAAAGTTAATTGTAAAATAATGCTTGAGATGGCTGAAGACTTTTTCGTACTTAGAAAAAACCTAAATTAAACACATAAAGAAGTTATTGGTCCTGATTTAAGTTAAAGGAAGAGGTGCAAAGGTTGTGGTGGGGGGGGGGGAGGATACGGGATTTAGAGGTGGAATGAAGAGAGGGAACAGGGGGAGTGGTGCAGGTGAAACAGGGAGGAAGAGGGGGGAACAGGGGGTGCTGTACAGGTGAAACAGGGATGGGTATGGGGGAACAGGGGGAGTGGTGCAGATGAAACAGGGATGAAGAGGGAGAAACAGGGGGGAGTGGTGCAGGTGAAACAGGGATGAAGAGGGAGAAACAGAGGGAGTGGTGCAGGTGAAACAGGGATGGGGGAACAGGGGGAGTGGTGCAGGTGAAACAGGGATGGGGATGGGGGAACAGGGGGAGTGGTGCAGGTGAAACAGGGATTGGGATGGGGGAACAGGGGGAGTGGTGCAGGTGAAACAGGGATGGGGATGGGGGAACAGGGGGAGTGGTGCAGGTGAAATAGGGATGCAGAGGGAGAAACAGGGGGGAGTGGTGCAGGTGAAACAGGGATTAAAGGAAAATTTATATAAGTAGATAGATGGATGTTTACATTGATTGCTAAATATATACATTGACGGATAGAGGGATGCATAGATGCATCCGTCTATCTGATGGATGGAAAGACATATGAGTAGATAGATGGATAGACAGAAGAGTTGATGGACGGATAAATGGAATATAAATGTATATAATGATAAATGGTTGGTTTATGGGAAGATAGATTGATGGATTGACAGATATAAGTAGATAGGTAGATGGATCCATTGATGGATTCATTTGTGCTTATCTCTTGAGGTTCTTCTTGAGATGATTTCGGGGCTTTAGTGTCCCCGCGGTCCGGTCCTCGACCAGGCCTCCACCCCCAGGAAGCAGCCCGTGACAGCTAACTAACACCCAGGTACCTGTTTTACTGCAAGGTAACAGGGGCACAGGGTGAAAGAAACTCTGCCCATTGTTTCTCGGCGGCGCACGGAATCGAACCCGGGACCACAGGATCACAAGTCCAGTGTCCAGTGTGCTGTCCGCTCTGCCGATTGGCTCCCCGGTCGGAGGGGAGCCGGTGAACAGGCGAATCAGGTTAAAGAATATCTGTCGATTTGCTATTGCATCAACTGAGATTCGATATGGGACCATTAGGATTATAACCAACGAACTCTCTCCGTTTAGACGGTAGGCCTCCAGTCTGTGTGTGTGTGTGTGTAATTACCTAAGTGTAGTTACAGGATGAGAGCTACGCTCGTGGTGTCCCGTCTTCCCAGCACTCTTTGTCATATAACGCTTTGAAACTACTGACGGTCTTGGCCTCCACCACCTTCTCACTTAACTTGTTCCAACCGTCTACCACTCTATTTGCGAAGGTGAATTTTCTTATATTTCTTCGGCATCTGTGTTTAGCTAGTTTAAATCTATGACCTCTTGTTCTTGAAGTGCCAGGTCTCAGGAAATCTTCCCTGTCGATTTTATCAATTCCTGTTACTATTTTGTATGTAGTGATCATATCACCTCTTTTTCTTCTGTCTTCTAGTTTTGGCATGTTTGTGTGTGTGTGTGTGTGTGTGTGTGTGTGTGTGTGTGTGTGTGTGTGTGTGTGTGTGTGTGTGTGTGTGTGTGTGTGTGTGTGTGTTAGAGAGAAATAGATGTAGTAGATATAAAAAAAGGAAAAATACATATATTTGATAGGCGGGGTCCAAGAGCTAATAACTCGATTCTGCAGATACATATAGTAAATACAAGGAGAAAATAAATACACACACACAAACACATTAATTGATAATGGACTGTTTTGTGTGCGTATCCATGTGTACTATTGTCAAGACCGACAGACACGTGAAGCTATGTGTGTGTATGTGTACCTGTAATTGAACTGACATGTGTACGGTAATTATCTGTATGTGTCCATTTTAAAGGTACACATTAGTGAATGTGTATTTATGTAAATTGATTGACATATGTACGTGTGCGCGCGATTAGTGTTACTGTAATTTATATGGTTAACATTTATACATTTGAATGACATAGTTTCCCATTATTGTCACATTTTTTGTTACATGTCTACTATTGTCAAGATGGACAGACACGTCCAGCTATGAGTGTTTATGTGTACCAGTAATTGAACTGACATGTGTACTGCAACTATCTGCGTGTGTCCATTTTAAAGGAATATATTAGTGAATGTTTATTTATGTAAATTGATTGGAAGATGTATGTGGACGCTCGGTTAGTGTTACTGTAATTTATATGGTTAACGTTTGAATGACATAGTTTCCCCTCATTGTCACATTTTTTGTTACTATTTCGCTGTTCACTCTCACTCTCTCTGAATCCTGTGGACTAATTGTGCTCACGTGTGTTTGTGTAGGGTAGAGGAACCATATGCTTTTCTCACAATAATTTGCAACTATTTGCTAAGAAACATTTCAAAAGATCATCTAAGTTTCTAATAAGTATTCTTTTTCCTAACATACAAGTTAATCACACAGTACCTAACCTCAGTCAGAAACACATTTTTTACTATATCTCGCAACGTCTTTTGCATATATATCCTATCTTAAATAATTAACAATTTTAATTCATAACTGGCAACCCCCCTCCCATCCAAAGCTTTCAAAGCCACCAAACATCATTCCTTTCCCTTAACCTCTCCCAAATTATCTTTTGCACCAATTCACAAACTAGGGGGCTTTATAGCTGAGTGGACGTCGCTCTCGACTCGTAATCGTAGCTCATTCGATCCCCCGGTGGTGGAACAAACGGAAATCAGCAGAGTTTCTATCATTCTGATGCCCCTGTTACCTAGCAGTAAATATGTACCTGGGCATTAGACAGCTGTTACGGGCTGCTTCCTGGGTGTGTGTGTGGAATGTTTTTTATTAGTTAGTAATAATTGATTGATTGGCAGTTGAGAGGCGGGCCGAAAGAGTAGAGCTCAACCCTCGCAAGCACAACTAGGTGAACACAACTAGATAAATACTAACCAACCACGATCTCGACAATCCATTACACACACAAACCCCCCCCCCCCCTAACCCCCCAAATCGTTCTACCTAAGTCAATAAAAAATTAAAACAAATCAATTAATTCACCAAAAATACTAACTATAAATAAAGGAACCAAATTTGAGACATACAGCGACTCCAGCGTGGTCTAGTCGGAAGAGAACGTGTTCTCATCTGGATAGATTGCGATCGAGTCTGTCGGAACGGGTGTGTAACTGCAGGGCACAAATATTTGTGTGTCCCCTCCTGTAGCTGCCTCTGTTTCGACAGGTTCCCTGGATAGCTGGAATTGGCCTGGCCCTTGGAAAGTGGGGAAGGGGTAAAATCCGTTGGGCCCACGGATGGATACCTTGGATCCATGGACCTAGAGCAGGTCTAATCACCTGGGATTCGAACCCACGGTGGGAATAAGGGAGGAGATATGGGAAGGGGGGGGGGGGAAGGATGTTTCCCTGGAACCAAACCTCACATAAACCCGGACACTCACACACACACACACACACCATCACCCGAACACTTACAGGGGCACTCACACTCACACACACCCATAGACTGTGATAAGGGAGATCATCTGAGGGGACACAGATGGCCTCCTGGACCCACAGGTATAACCGGACACACACGCACCCGGACACTCACGGGGGCACTCACACTCACCCGGACACTCACAGGGATATACACACTCACACACATCCATAGACACAAACTGTGATAAGGGAGACCATCTGAGGGGACACAGATAGCCTCCTGGACACACAAGTATATATCAATATTTAATTTATTATTTATTATTTAATTTTATTTAATAAGTAATCAAATTAATGTTTTTTAATAAATTATTATTTTTTTAAATTATTAAATAATTATATTAATAAAACAAATTAAATTAAATTTAATAATTAAATATTTATTATTTAATTTACAAATATGACAGATTTTAAAAAAAATCTAATTAATTATTAATTATATTAATAAAACAAATTAAATTAAATTTAATAATTAAATATTTATTATTTAATTTACAAATATGACAGATTTAAAAAAAAAAAATATATTTATATATATATATATATATATATATATATATATATATATATATATATATATATATATATATATATATATATATATATATATATATATATATATGTATATATATGCAATTGACGATCACAAAACACTGATCATTTTATGCAGAAAATCCACAGAGAAATATGAAATGAGGTGAACGTTTCGGCTTTGTTAAAGCCTTTGTCAACACCAGACTGACTAAGGAGAAGGGAGAAGGGGGGAAGATATATAGGCCGACACCTGAACACCCCATCCCAAGGGTTGGTCAGGTGTAATTAACCAAAACAGGTATAGCTTAGCTTAGAATGGTCAAAGAGGATTAAGCGGTCAGAGAATAAGGATGAAAGATTAAAGAAAAGCCTCATGAACACACAATATATGAATATACAATTTTAAAGAGGCTTAAAGATAGAGAGGCTTACAACGTCTCATTAAAATTGTATATTCATATATTGTGTGTTCATGAGGCTTTTCTTTAATCTTTCATCCTTATTCTCTGACCGCTTAATCCTCTTTGACCATTCTAAGCTAAGCTATACCTGTTTTTGGTTAATTACACCTGACCAACCCTTGGGATGGGGTGGTCAGGTGTCGGCCTATATATCTTCCCCCCTTCTCCCTTCTCCTTAGTCAGTCTGGTGTTGACAAAGGCTTTAACAAAGCCGAAACGTTCACCTCGTTTCATATTTCTCTGTGGATTTTCCGCATATATATATATATATATATATATATATATATATATATATATATATATATATATATATATATATATATATATATATATATATATATATATATATATATATATGTCGTACCTAGTAGCCAGAAAGCACTTCTGAGCCTACTATGCAAGGCCCGATTTGCATAATAAGCCAAGTTTTCATGAACTAATTGTTTTTCGACGACCTAACCTACCTAACCTAACCTAACCTATAAAGATAGGTTAGGTTAGGTTAGGTAGGGTCGGTTTGGTTCGGTCATATATCTACGTTAATTTTAACTCCAATAAAAAAAATTGACCTCATACATAATGAAATGGGTAGCTTTATCATTTCATAAGAAAAAAATTAAAGAAAATATATTAATTCAGGAAAACTTGGCTTATTAGGCAAATCGGACCTTGCGTAGTAGGCTGAGAAGTGCGTTCTGGCTACTAGGTACGACATATATGTATATATATATATATATATATATATATATATATATATATATATATATATATATATATATATATATATATATATATATATATGCATGCGAACAAGCCTTAATGGTCCCCAGGACTATATGCAACTGAAAACTCACATGCCAGAAGTGACTCGAACCCATACTGCCAGGAGCAATGCAACTGGAATGTACAGGACGCCTTAATCCGCTTGTGTCAATTTTAAAGGAATATATTAGTGAATATTTATTTATGTAAATTGATATATATATATATATATATATATATATATATATATATATATATATATATATATATATATATATATATATATATATATATATATATATATATATATATATATATATGTATATCACAAAAATAAACACGTGATTAAGAATGTGACAATGTGAGACCACGGAGGAAAATGAAACAGGAATTTCCTTAAGTACTTTCGTATATTAAATACATCTTCAGAAGGAATCAAATACAGCTTCCTTCTGAAGATGTATTTAATATACGAAAGTACTTAAGGAAATTCCTGATTCATTTTCCTCTGTGGTCTGACATTGTCATATATATATATATATATATATATATATATATATATATATATATATATATATATATATATATATATATATATATATATATATATATATATATATATATATATATATATATATATAAAGAGAATGTCTGTCTATGTAATGAGGCCACATGCTGGAGGCTGCAGCCATACACAGATTTATTTTAAAATTTATTTATTAATATATTATTAAGGCTTATTATTACTAAATTAATGTATTTGTAGAGGGAATGGTCTGGGGTAGGGAACGGGCATAGGTTGGTCAGTGTTGACTTTAGCTAAAGGATTTAGGAATAATTATTAATTATTCTTATCACTCCCCCCCCCCCCTACCAATTTAATTAAAGTTAATTGTAAAATAATGCTTGAGATGGCTGAAGACTTTTTCGTACTTAGAAAAAACCTAAATTAAACACATAAAGAAGTTATTGGTCCTGATTTAAGTTAAAGGAAGAGGTGCAAAGGTTGTGGTGGGGGGGGGGAGGATACGGGATTTAGAGGTGGAATGAAGAGAGGGAACAGGGGGAGTGGTGCAGGTGAAACAGGGAGGAAGAGGGGGGGAACAGGGGGTGCTGTACAGGTGAAACAGGGATGGGTATGGGGGAACAGGGGGAGTGGTGCAGATGAAACAGGGATGAAGAGGGAGAAACAGGGGGGAGTGGTGCAGGTGAAACAGGGATGAAGAGGGAGAAACAGAGGGAGTGGTGCAGGTGAAACAGGGATGGGGGAACAGGGGGAGTGGTGCAGGTGAAACAGGGATGGGGATGGGGGAACAGGGGGAGTGGTGCAGGTGAAACAGGGATTGGGATGGGGGAACAGGGGGAGTGGTGCAGGTGAAACAGGGATGGGGATGGGGGAACAGGGGGAGTGGTGCAGGTGAAATAGGGATGCAGAGGGAGAAACAGGGGGGAGTGGTGCAGGTGAAACAGGGATTAAAGGAAAATTTATATAAGTAGATAGATGGATGTTTACATTGATTGCTAAATATATACATTGACGGATAGAGGGATGCATAGATGCATCCGTCTATCTGATGGATGGAAAGACATATGAGTAGATAGATGGATAGACAGAAGAGTTGATGGACGGATAAATGGAATATAAATGTATATAATGATAAATGGTTGGTTATGGGAAGATAGATTGATGGATTGACAGATATAAGTAGATAGGTAAGATGGATCCATTGATGGATTCATTTGTGCTTATCTCTTGAGGTTCTTCTTGAGATGATTTCGGGGCTTTAGTGTCCCCGCGGTCCGGTCCTCGACCAGGCCTCCACCCCCAGGAAGCAGCCCGTGACAGCTAACTAACACCCAGGTACCTGTTTTACTGCAAGGTAACAGGGGCACAGGGTGAAAGAAACTCTGCCCATTGTTTCTCGGCGGCGCACGGAATCGAACCCGGGACCACAGGATCACAAGTCCAGTGTCCAGTGTGCTGTCCGCTCTGCCGATTGGCTCCCCGGTCGGAGGGGAGCCGGTGAACAGGCGAATCAGGTTAAAGAATATCTGTCGATTTGCTATTGCATCAACTGAGATTCGATATGGGACCATTAGGATTATAACCAACGAACTCTCTCCGTTTAGACGGTAGGCCTCCAGTCTGTGTGTGTGTGTGTGTAATTACCTAAGTGTAGTTACAGGATGAGAGCTACGCTCGTGGTGTCCCGTCTTCCCAGCACTCTTTGTCATATAACGCTTTGAAACTACTGACGGTCTTGGCCTCCACCACCTTCTCACTTAACTTGTTCCAACCGTCTACCACTCTATTTGCGAAGGTGAATTTTCTTATATTTCTTCGGCATCTGTGTTTAGCTAGTTTAAATCTATGACCTCTTGTTCTTGAAGTGCCAGGTCTCAGGAAATCTTCCCTGTCGATTTTATCAATTCCTGTTACTATTTTGTATGTAGTGATCATATCACCTCTTTTTCTTCTGTCTTCTAGTTTTGGCATGTTTGTGTGTGTGTGTGTGTGTGTGTGTGTGTGTGTGTGTGTGTGTGTGTGTGTGTGTGTGTGTGTGTGTGTTAGAGAGAAATAGATGTAGTAGATATAAAAAAAGGAAAAATACATATATTTGATAGGCGGGTCCAAGAGCTAATAACTCGATTCTGCAGATACATATAGTAAATACAAGGAGAAAATAAATACACACACACAAACACATTAATTGATAATGGACTGTTTTGTGTGCGTATCCATGTGTACTATTGTCAAGACCGACAGACACGTGAAGCTATGTGTGTGTATGTGTACCTGTAATTGAACTGACATGTGTACGGTAATTATCTGTATGTGTCCATTTTAAAGGTACACATTAGTGAATGTGTATTTATGTAAATTGATTGACATAAGTACGTGTGCGCGCGATTAGTGTTACTGTAATTTATATGGTTAACATTTATACGTTTGAATGACATAGTTTCCCATTATTGTCACATTTTTTGTTACATGTCTACTATTGTCAAGATGGACAGACACGTCCAGCTATGAGTGTTTATGTGTACCAGTAATTGAACTGACATGTGTACTGCAACTATCTGCGTGTGTCCATTTTAAAGGAATATATTAGTGAATGTTTATTTATGTAAATTGATTGGAAGATGTATGTGGACGCTCGGTTAGTGTTACTGTAATTTATATGGTTAACGTTTGAATGACATAGTTTCCCCTCATTGTCACATTTTTTGTTACTATTTCGCTGTTCACTCTCACTCTCTCTGAATCCTGTGGACTAATTGTGCTCACGTGTGTTTGTGTAGGGTAGAGGAACCATATGCTTTTCACACAATAATTTGCAACTATTTGCTAAGAAACATTTCAAAAGATCATCTAAGTTTCTAATAAGTATTCTTTTTCCTAACATACAAGTTAATCACACAGTACCTAACCTCAGTCAGAAACACTTTTTTTATTATATCTCGCAACGTCTTTTGCATATATATCCTATCTTAAATAATTAACAATTTTAATTCATAACTGGCAACCCCCCTCCCATCCAAAGCTTTCAAAGCCACCAAACATCATTCCTTTCCCTTAACCTCTCCCAAATTATCTTTTGCACCAATTCACAAACTAGGGGGCTTTATAGCTGAGTGGACGTCGCTCTCGACTCGTAATCGTAGCTCATTCGATCCCCCGGTGGTGGAACAAACGGAAATCAGCAGAGTTTCTATCATTCTGATGCCCCTGTTACCTAGCAGTAAATATGTACCTGGGCGTTAGACAGCTGTTACGGGCTGCTTCCTGGGTGTGTGTGTGGAATGTTTTTTATTAGTTAGTAATAATTGATTGATTGGCAGTTGAGAGGCGGGCCGAAAGAGTAGAGCTCAACCCTCGCAAGCAAAACTAGGTGAACACAACTAGATAAATACTAACCAACCACGATCTCGACAATCCATTACACACACAAACCCCCCCCCCCCCTAACCCCCCAAATCGTTCTACCTAAGTCAATAAAAAATTAAAACAAATCAATTAATTCACCAAAAATACTAACTATAAATAAAGGAACCAAATTTGAGACATATAGCGACTCCAGCGTGGTCTAGTCGGAAGAGAACGTGTTCTCATCTGGATAGATTGCGATCGAGTCTGTCGGAACGGGTGTGTAACTGCAGGGCACAAATATTTGTGTGTCCCCTCCTGTAGCTGCCTCTGTTTCGACAGGTTCCCTGGATAGCTGGAATTGGCCTGGCCCTTGGAAAGTGGGGAAGGGGTAAAATCCGTTGGGATCACGGATGGATACCTTGGATCCATGGACCTAGAGCAGGTCTAATCACCTGGGATTCGAACCCACGGTGGGAATAAGGGAGGAGATATGGGAAGGGGGGGGGGGGAAGGATGTTTCCCTGGAACCAAACCTCACATAAACCCGGACACTCACACACACACACACACACACCATCACCCGAACACTTACAGGGGCACTCACACTCACACACACCCATAGACTGTGATAAGGGAGATCATCTGAGGGGACACAGATGGCCTCCTGGACCCACAGGTATAACCGGACACACACGCACCCGGACACTCACGGGGGCACTCACACTCACCCGGACACTCACAGGGATATACACACTCACACACATCCATAGACACAAACTGTGATAAGGGAGACCATCTGAGGGGACACAGATGGCCACCTGGACACACAAGTATATATCAATATTTAATTTATTATTTATTATTTAATTTTATTTAATAAGTAATCAAATTAATGTTTTTTAATAAATTATTATTTTTTTAAATTATTAAATAATTATATTAATAAAACAAATTAAATTAAATTTAATAATTAAATATTTATTATTTAATTTACAAATATGACAGATTTAAAAAAAAATCAAATTAATTATTAATTATATTAATAAAACAAATTAAATTAAATTTAATAATTAAATATTTATTATTTAATTTACAAATATGACAGATTTAAAATATATATATATATATATATATATATATATATATATATATATATATATATATATATATATATATATATATATATATATATATATGCAATTGACGATCACAAAACACTGATCATTTTATGCGGAAAATCCACAGAGAAATATGAAATGAGGTGAACGTTTCGGCTTTGTTAAAGCCTTTGTCAACACCAGACTGACTAAGGAGAAGGGAGAAGGGGGGAAGATATATAGGCCGACACCTGAACACCCCATCCCAAGGGTTGGTCAGGTGTAATTAACCAAAAACAGGTATAGCTTAGCTTAGAATGGTCAAAGAGGATTAAGCGGTCAGAGAATAAGGATGAAAGATTAAAGAAAAGCCTCATGAACACACAATATATGAATATACAATTTTAAAGAGGCTTAAAGATAGAGAGGCTTACAACGTCTCATTAAAATTGTATATTCATATATTGTGTGTTCATGAGGCTTTTCTTTAATCTTTCATCCTTATTCTCTGACCGCTTAATCCTCTTTGACCATTCTAAGCTAAGCTATACCTGTTTTTGGTTAATTACACCTGACCAACCCTTGGGATGGGGTGGTCAGGTGTCGGCCTATATATCTTCCCCCCTTCTCCCTTCTCCTTAGTCAGTCTGGTGTTGACAAAGGCTTTAACAAAGCCGAAACGTTCACCTCGTTTCATATTTCTCTGTGGATTTTCCGCATATATATATATATATATATATATATATATATATATATATATATATATATATATATATATATATATATATATATATATATATATATATATATATATATATATATATATATATATATATATATATATATATATATATATATATATATATATATGTCGTACCTAGTAGCCAGAAAGCACTTCTGAGCCTACTATGCAAGGCCCGATTTGCATAATAAGCCAAGTTTTCATGAACTAATTGTTTTTCGACGACCTAACCTACCTAACCTAACCTAACCTATAAAGATAGGTTAGGTTAGGTTAGGTAGGGTCGGTTTGGTTCGGTCATATATCTACGTTAATTTTAACTCCAATAAAAAAAATTGACCTCATACATAATGAAATGGGTAGCTTTATCATTTCATAAGAAAAAAATTAAAGAAAATATATTAATTCAGGAAAACTTGGCTTATTAGGCAAATCGGACCTTGCGTAGTAGGCTGAGAAGTGCGTTCTGGCTACTAGGTACGACATATATGTATATATATATATATATATATATATATATATATATATATATATATATATATATATATGCATGCGAACAAGCCTTAATGGTCCCCAGGACTATATGCAACTGAAAACTCACATGCCAGAAGTGACTCGAACCCATACTGCCAGGAGCAATGCAACTGGAATGTACAGGACGCCTTAATCCGCTTGTGTCAATTTTAAAGGAATATATTAGTGAATATTTATTTATGTAAATTGATATATATATATATATATATATATATATATATATATATATATATATATATATATATATATATATATATATATATATATATATATATATATATATATATATATATATATATATATATATATATATATATATATATATATGTATATCACAAAAATAAACACGTGATTAAGAATGTGACAATGTGAGACCACGGAGGAAAATGAAACAGGAATTTCCTTAAGTACTTTCGTATATTAAATACATCTTCAGAAGGAATCAAATACAGCTTCCTTCTGAAGATGTATTTAATATACGAAAGTACTTAAGGAAATTCCTGATTCATTTTCCTCTGTGGTCTGACATTGTCATATATATATATATATATATATATATATATATATATATATATATATATATATATATATATATATATATATAAAGAGAATGTCTGTCTATGTAATGAGGCCACATGCTGGAGGCTGCAGCCATACACAGATTTATTTTAAAATTTATTTATTAATATATTATTAAGGCTTATTATTACTAAATTAATGTATTTGTAGAGGGAATGGTCTGGGGTAGGGAACGGGCATAGGTTGGTCAGTGTTGACTTTAGCTAAAGGATTTAGGAATAATTATTAATTATTCTTATCACTCCCCCCCCCCTACCAATTTAATTAAAGTTAATTGTAAAATAATGCTTGAGATGGCTGAAGACTTTTTCGTACTTAGAAAAAACCTAAATTAAACACATAAAGAAGTTATTGGTCCTGATTTAAGTTAAAGGAAGAGGTGCAAAGGTTGTGGTGGGGGGGGGGAGGATACGGGATTTAGAGGTGGAATGAAGAGAGGGAACAGGGGGAGTGGTGCAGGTGAAACAGGGAGGAAGAGGGGGGGAACAGGGGGTGCTGTACAGGTGAAACAGGGATGGGTATGGGGGAACAGGGGGAGTGGTGCAGATGAAACAGGGATGAAGAGGGAGAAACAGGGGGGAGTGGTGCAGGTGAAACAGGGATGAAGAGGGAGAAACAGAGGGAGTGGTGCAGGTGAAACAGGGATGGGGGAACAGGGGGAGTGGTGCAGGTGAAACAGGGATGGGGATGGGGGAACAGGGGGAGTGGTGCAGGTGAAACAGGGATTGGGATGGGGAACAGGGGGAGTGGTGCAGGTGAAACAGGGATGGGGATGGGGGAACAGGGGGAGTGGTGCAGGTGAAATAGGGATGCAGAGGGAGAAACAGGGGGGAGTGGTGCAGGTGAAACAGGGATTAAAGGAAAATTTATATAAGTAGATAGATGGATGTTTACATTGATTGCTAAATATATACATTGACGGATAGAGGGATGCATAGATGCATCCGTCTATCTGATGGATGGAAAGACATATGAGTAGATAGATGGATAGACAGAAGAGTTGATGGACGGATAAATGGAATATAAATGTATATAATGATAAATGGTTGGTTTATGGGAAGATAGATTGATGGATTGACAGATATAAGTAGATAGGTAGATGGATCCATTGATGGATTCATTTGTGCTTATCTCTTGAGGTTCTTCTTGAGATGATTTCGGGGCTTTAGTGTCCCCGCGGTCCGGTCCTCGACCAGGCCTCCACCCCCAGGAAGCAGCCCGTGACAGCTAACTAACACCCAGGTACCTGTTTTACTGCAAGGTAACAGGGGCACAGGGTGAAAGAAACTCTGCCCATTGTTTCTCGGCGGCGCACGGAATCGAACCCGGGACCACAGGATCACAAGTCCAGTGTCCAGTGTGCTGTCCGCTCTGCCGATTGGCTCCCCGGTCGGAGGGGAGCCGGTGAACAGGCGAATCAGGTTAAAGAATATCTGTCGATTTGCTATTGCATCAACTGAGATTCGATATGGGACCATTAGGATTATAACCAACGAACTCTCTCCGTTTAGACGGTAGGCCTCCAGTCTGTGTGTGTGTGTGTGTAATTACCTAAGTGTAGTTACAGGATGAGAGCTACGCTCGTGGTGTCCCGTCTTCCCAGCACTCTTTGTCATATAACGCTTTGAAACTACTGACGGTCTTGGCCTCCACCACCTTCTCACTTAACTTGTTCCAACCGTCTACCACTCTATTTGCGAAGGTGAATTTTCTTATATTTCTTCGGCATCTGTGTTTAGCTAGTTTAAATCTATGACCTCTTGTTCTTGAAGTGCCAGGTCTCAGGAAATCTTCCCTGTCGATTTTATCAATTCCTGTTACTATTTTGTATGTAGTGATCATATCACCTCTTTTTCTTCTGTCTTCTAGTTTTGGCATGTTTGTGTGTGTGTGTGTGTGTGTGTGTGTGTGTGTGTGTGTGTGTGTGTGTGTGTGTGTGTGTGTGTGTGTGTTAGAGAGAAATAGATGTAGTAGATATAAAAAAAGGAAAAATACATATATTTGATAGGCGGGTCCAAGAGCTAATAACTCGATTCTGCAGATACATATAGTAAATACAAGGAGAAAATAAATACACACACACAAACACATTAATTGATAATGGACTGTTTTGTGTGCGTATCCATGTGTACTATTGTCAAGACCGACAGACACGTGAAGCTATGTGTGTGTATGTGTACCTGTAATTGAACTGACATGTGTACGGTAATTATCTGTATGTGTCCATTTTAAAGGTACACATTAGTGAATGTGTATTTATGTAAATTGATTGACATAAGTACGTGTGCGCGCGATTAGTGTTACTGTAATTTATATGGTTAACATTTATACGTTTGAATGACATAGTTTCCCATTATTGTCACATTTTTTGTTACATGTCTACTATTGTCAAGATGGACAGACACGTCCAGCTATGAGTGTTTATGTGTACCAGTAATTGAACTGACATGTGTACTGCAACTATCTGCGTGTGTCCATTTTAAAGGAATATATTAGTGAATGTTTATTTATGTAAATTGATTGGAAGATGTATGTGGACGCTCGGTTAGTGTTACTGTAATTTATATGGTTAACGTTTGAATGACATAGTTTCCCCTCATTGTCACATTTTTTGTTACTATTTCGCTGTTCACTCTCAGTCTCTCTGAATCCTGTGGACTAATTGTGCTCACGTGTGTTTGTGTAGGGTAGAGGAACCATATGCTTTTCACACAATAATTTGCAACTATTTGCTAAGAAACATTTCAAAAGATCATCTAAGTTTCTAATAAGTATTCTTTTTCCTAACATACAAGTTAATCACACAGTACCTAACCTCAGTCAGAAACACTTTTTTTATTATATCTCGCAACGTCTTTTGCATATATATCCTATCTTAAATAATTAACAATTTTAATTCATAACTGGCAACCCCCCTCCCATCCAAAGCTTTCAAAGCCACCAAACATCATTCCTTTCCCTTAACCTCTCCCAAATTATCTTTTGCACCAATTCACAAACTAGGGGGCTTTATAGCTGAGTGGACGTCGCTCTCGACTCGTAATCGTAGCTCATTCGATCCCCCGGTGGTGGAACAAACGGAAATCAGCAGAGTTTCTATCATTCTGATGCCCCTGTTACCTAGCAGTAAATATGTACCTGGGCGTTAGACAGCTGTTACGGGCTGCTTCCTGGGTGTGTGTGTGGAATGTTTTTTATTAGTTAGTAATAATTGATTGATTGGCAGTTGAGAGGCGGGCCGAAAGAGTAGAGCTCAACCCTCGCAAGCAAAACTAGGTGAACACAACTAGATAAATACTAACCAACCACGATCTCGACAATCCATTACACACACAAACCCCCCCCCCCTAACCCCCCAAATCGTTCTACCTAAGTCAATAAAAAATTAAAACAAATCAATTAATTCACCAAAAATACTAACTATAAATAAAGGAACCAAATTTGAGACATATAGCGACTCCAGCGTGGTCTAGTCGGAAGAGAACGTGTTCTCATCTGGATAGATTGCGATCGAGTCTGTCGGAACGGGTGTGTAACTGCAGGGCACAAATATTTGTGTGTCCCCTCCTGTAGCTGCCTCTGTTTCGACAGGTTCCCTGGATAGCTGGAATTGGCCTGGCCCTTGGAAAGTGGGGAAGGGGTAAAATCCGTTGGGATCACGGATGGATACCTTGGATCCATGGACCTAGAGCAGGTCTAATCACCTGGGATTCGAACCCACGGTGGGAATAAGGGAGGAGATATGGGAAGGGGGGGGGGGAAGGATGTTTCCCTGGAACCAAACCTCACATAAACCCGGACACTCACACACACACACCATCACCCGAACACTTACAGGGGCACTCACACTCACACACACCCATAGACTGTGATAAGGGAGATCATCTGAGGGGACACAGATGGCCTCCTGGACCCACAGGTATAACCGGACACACACGCACCCGGACACTCACGGGGGCACTCACACTCACCCGGACACTCACAGGGATATACACACTCACACACATCCATAGACACAAACTGTGATAAGGGAGACCATCTGAGGGGACACAGATGGCCTCCTGGACACACAAGTATATATCAATATTTAATTTATTATTTATTATTTAATTTTATTTAATAAGTAATCAAATTAATGTTTTTTAATAAATTATTATTTTTTTAAATTATTAAATAATTATATTAATAAAACAAATTAAATTAAATTTAATAATTAAATATTTATTATTTAATTTACAAATATGACAGATTTAAAAAAAATCAAATTAATTATTAATTATATTAATAAAACAAATTAAATTAAATTTAATAATTAAATATTTATTATTTAATTTACAAATATGACAGATTTAAAAAAAAATATATATATATATATATATATATATATGCAATTGACGATCACAAAACACTGATCATTTTATGCGGAAAATCCACAGAGAAATATGAAATGAGGTGAACGTTTCGGCTTTGTTAAAGCCTTTGTCAACACCAGACTGACTAAGGAGAAGGGAGAAGGGGGGAAGATATATAGGCCGACACCTGAACACCCCATCCCAAGGGTTGGTCAGGTGTAATTAACCAAAAACAGGTATAGCTTAGCTTAGAATGGTCAAAGAGGATTAAGCGGTCAGAGAATAAGGATGAAAGATTAAAGAAAAGCCTCATGAACACACAATATATGAATATACAATTTTTAAAGAGGCTTAAAGATAGAGAGGCTTACAACGTCTCATTAAAATTGTATATTCATATATTGTGTGTTCATGAGGCTTTTCTTTAATCTTTCATCCTTATTCTCTGACCGCTTAATCCTCTTTGACCATTCTAAGCTAAGCTATACCTGTTTTTGGTTAATTACACCTGACCAACCCTTGGGATGGGGTGGTCAGGTGTCGGCCTATATATCTTCCCCCCTTCTCCCTTCTCCTTAGTCAGTCTGGTGTTGACAAAGGCTTTAACAAAGCCGAAACGTTCACCTCGTTTCATATTTCTCTGTGGATTTTCCGCATATATATATATATATATATATATATATATATATATATATATATATATATATGTCGTACCTAGTAGCCAGAAAGCACTTCTGAGCCTACTATGCAAGGCCCGATTTGCATAATAAGCCAAGTTTTTCATGAACTAATTGTTTTTCGACGACCTAACCTACCTAACCTAACCTAACCTATAAAGATAGGTTAGGTTAGGTTAGGTAGGGTCGGTTTGGTTCGGTCATATATCTACGTTAATTTTAACTCCAATAAAAAAAATTGACCTCATACATAATGAAATGGGTAGCTTTATCATTTCATAAGAAAAAAATTAAAGAAAATATATTAATTCAGGAAAACTTGGCTTATTAGGCAAATCGGACCTTGCGTAGTAGGCTGAGAAGTGCGTTCTGGCTACTAGGTACGACATATATGTATATATATATATATATATATATATATATATATATATATATATATATATATATATATATATATATATATATATATATGCATGCGAACAAGCCTTAATGGTCCCCAGGACTATATGCAACTGAAAACTCACATGCCAGAAGTGACTCGAACCCATACTGCCAGGAGCAATGCAACTGGAATGTACAGGACGCCTTAATCCGCTTGTGTCAATTTTAAAGGAATATATTAGTGAATATTTATTTATGTAAATTGATATATATATATATATATATATATATATATATATATATATATATATATATATATATATATATATATATATATATATATATATATATATATATATATATATATATATATATATATATATATATATATATATATATATATATATATATATATATATATATATGTATATCACAAAAATAAACACGTGATTAAGAATGTGACAATGTGAGACCACGGAGGAAAATGAAACAGGAATTTCCTTAAGTACTTTCGTATATTAAATACATCTTCAGAAGGAATCAAATACAGCTTCCTTCTGAAGATGTATTTAATATACGAAAGTACTTAAGGAAATTCCTGATTCATTTTCCTCTGTGGTCTGACATTGTCATATATATATATATATATATATATATATATATATATATTATATATATATATATATATATATATATATATATATATATATATATATATATATATATATATATATATATATATATATATATATATATATATATAAAGAGAATGTCTGTCTATGTAATGAGGCCACATGCTGGAGGCTGCAGCCATACACAGATTTATTTTAAAATTTATTTATTAATATATTATTAAGGCTTATTATTACTAAATTAATGTATTTGTAGAGGGAATGGTCTGGGGTAGGGAACGGGCATAGGTTGGTCAGTGTTGACTTTAGCTAAAGGATTTAGGAATAATTATTAATTATTCTTATCACTCCCCCCCCCCCCCTACCAATTTAATTAAAGTTAATTGTAAAATAATGCTTGAGATGGCTGAAGACTTTTTCGTACTTAAAAAAAACCTAAATTAAACACATAAAGAAGTTATTGGTCCTGATTTAAGTTAAAGGAAGAGGTGCAAAGGTTGTGGTGGGGGGGGGGGAGGATACGGGATTTAGAGGTGGAATGAAGAGAGGGAACAGGGGGAGTGGTGCAGGTGAAACAGGGAGGAAGAGGGGGGGAACAGGGGGTGCTGTACAGGTGAAACAGGGATGGGTATGGGGGAACAGGGGGAGTGGTGCAGATGAAACAGGGATGAAGAGGGAGAAACAGGGGGGAGTGGTGCAGGTGAAACAGGGATGAAGAGGGAGAAACAGAGGGAGTGGTGCAGGTGAAACAGGATGGGGGAACAGGGGGAGTGGTGCAGGTGAAACAGGGATGGGGATGGGGAACAGGGGGAGTGGTGCAGGTGAAACAGGGATTGGGATGGGGGAACAGGGGGAGTGGTGCAGGTGAAACAGGGATGGGGATGGGGGAACAGGGGGAGTGGTGCAGGTGAAATAGGGATGCAGAGGGAGAAACAGGGGGGAGTGGTGCAGGTGAAACAGGGATTAAAGGAAAATTTATATAAGTAGATAGATGGATGTTTACATTGATTGCTAAATATATACATTGACGGATAGAGGGATGCATAGATGCATCCGTCTATCTGATGGATGGAAAGACATATGAGTAGATAGATGGATAGACAGAAGAGTTGATGGACGGATAAATGGAATATAAATGTATATAATGATAAATGGTTGGTTTATGGGAAGATAGATTGATGGATTGACAGATATAAGTAGATAGGTAGATGGATCCATTGATGGATTCATTTGTGCTTATCTCTTGAGGTTCTTCTTGAGATGATTTCGGGGCTTTAGTGTCCCCGCGGTCCGGTCCTCGACCAGGCCTCCACCCCCAGGAAGCAGCCCGTGACAGCTAACTAACACCCAGGTACCTGTTTTACTGCAAGGTAACAGGGCACAGGGTGAAAAGAAACTCTGCCCATTGTTTCTCGGCGGCGCACGGAATCGAACCCGGGACCACAGGATCACAAGTCCAGTGTCCAGTGTGCTGTCTCGCTCTGCCGATGGCTCCCCGGTCGGAGGGGAGCCGGTGAACAGGCGAATCAGGTTAAAGAATATCTGTCGATTTGCTATTGCATCAACTGAGATTCGATATGGGACCATTAGGATTATAACCAACGAACTCTCTCCGTTTAGACGGTAGGCCTCCAGTCTGTGTGTGTGTGTGTGTAATTACCTAAGTGTAGTTACAGGATGAGAGCTACGCTCGTGGTGTCCCGTCTTCCCAGCACTCTTTGTCATATAACGCTTTGAAACTACTGACGGTCTTGGCCTCCACCACCTTCTCACTTAACTTGTTCCAACCGTCTACCACTCTATTTGCGAAGGTGAATTTTCTTATATTTCTTCGGCATCTGTGTTTAGCTAGTTTAAATCTATGACCTCTTGTTCTTGAAGTGCCAGGTCTCAGGAAATCTTCCCTGTCGATTTTATTTCCTGTTACTATTTTGTATGTAGTGATCATATCACCTCTTTTTCTTCTGTCTTCTAGTTTTGGCATGTTTTGTGTGTGTGTGTGTGTGTGTGTGTGTGTGTGTGTGTGTGTGTGTGGTGTGTGTGTGTGTGTGTTAGAGAGAAATAGATGTAGTAGATATAAAAAAAGGAAAAATACATATATTTGATAGGCGGGTCCAAGAGCTAATAACTCGATTCTGCAGATACATATAGTAAATACAAGGAGAAAATAAATACACACACCAAACACATTAATTGATAATGGACTGTTTTGTGTGCGTATCCATGTGTACTATTGTCAAGACCGACAGACACGTGAAGCTATGTGTGTGTATGTGTACCTGTAATTGAACTGACATGTGTACGGTAATTATCTGTATGTGTCCATTTTAAAGGTACACATTAGTGAATGTGTATTTATGTAAATTGATTGACATAAGTACGTGTGCGCGCGATTAGTGTTACTGTAATTTATATGGTTAACATTTACGTTTGAATGACATAGTTTCCCATTATTGTCACATTTTTTGTTACATGTCTACTATTGTCAAGATGGACAGACACGTCCAGCTATGAGTGTTTATGTGTACCAGTAATTGAACTGACATGTGTACTGCAACTATCTGCGTGTGTCCATTTTAAAGGAATATATTAGTGAATGTTTATTTATGTAAATTGATTGGAAGATGTATGTGGACGCTCGGTTAGTGTTACTGTAATTTATATGGTTAACGTTTGAATGACATAGTTTCCCCTCATTGTCACATTTTTTGTTACTATTTCGCTGTTCACTCTCACTCTCTCTGAATCCTGTGGACTAATTGTGCTCACGTGTGTTTTGTAGGGTAGAGGAACCATATGCTTTTCACACAATAATTTGCAACTATTTGCTAAGAAACATTTCAAAAGATCATCTAAGTTTCTAATAAGTATTCTTTTTCCTAACATACAAGTTAATCACACAGTACCTAACCTCAGTCAGAAACACTTTTTTTATATCTCGCAACGTCTTTTGCATATATATCCTATCTTAAATAATTAACAATTTTAATTCATAACTGGCAACCCCCCTCCCATCCAAAGCTTTCAAAGCCACCAAACATCATTCCTTTCCCTTAACCTCTCCCAAATTATCTTTTGCACCAATTCACAAACTAGGGGGCTTTATAGCTGAGTGGACGTCGCTCTCGACTCGTAATCGTAGCTCATTCGATCCCCCGGTGGTGGAACAAACGGAAATCAGCAGAGTTTCTATCATTCTGATGCCCCTGTTACCTAGCAGTAAATATGTACCTGGGCGTTAGACAGCTGTTACGGGCTGCTTCCTGGGTGTGTGTGTGGAATGTTTTTTATTAGTTAGTAATAATTGATTGATTGGCAGTTGAGAGGCGGGCCGAAAGAGTAGAGCTCAACCCTCGCAAGCAAAACTAGGTGAACACAACTAGATAAATACTAACCAACCACGATCTCGACAATCCATTACACACACAAACCCCCCCCCCCTAACCCCCAAATCGTTCTACCTAAGTCAATAAAAAATTAAAACAAATCAATTAATTCACCAAAAATACTAACTATAAATAAAGGAACCAAATTTGAGACATACAGCGACTCCAGCGTGGTCTAGTCGGAAGAGAACGTGTTCTCATCTGGATAGATTGCGATCGAGTCTGTCGGAACGGGTGTGTAACTGCAGGGCACAAATATTTGTGTGTCCCCTCCTGTAGCTGCCTCTGTTTCGACAGGTTCCCTGGATAGCTGGAATTGGCCTGGCCCTTGGAAAGTGGGGAAGGGGTAAAATCCGTTGGGCCCACGGATGGATACCTTGGATCCATGGACCTAGAGCAGGTCTAATCACCTGGGATTCGAACCCACGGTGGGAATAAGGGAGGAGATATGGGAAGGGGGGGGGGGGGAAGGATGTTTCCCTGGAACCAAACCTCACATAAACCCGGACACTCACACACACACACACACACCACCATCACCCGAACACTTACAGGGGCACTCACACTCACACACACCCATAGACTGTGATAAGGAGATCATCTGAGGGGACACAGATGGCCTCCTGGACCCACAGGTATAACCGGACACACACGCACCCGACACTCACGGGGGCACTCACACTCACCCGGACACTCACAGGGATATACACACTCACACACATCCATAGACACAAACTGTGATAAGGGAGACCATCTGAGGGGACACAGATGGCCTCCTGGACACACAAGTATATATCAATATTTAATTTATTATTTATTATTTAATTTTATTTAATAAGTAATCAAATTAATGTTTTTTAATAAATTATTATTTTTTTAAATTATTAAATAATTATATTAATAAAACAAATTAAATTAAATTTAATAATTAAATATTTATTATTTAATTTACAAATATGACAGATTTAAAAAAACAATTAATTATTAATTATTAATAAAACAAATTAAATTAAATTTAATAATTAAATATTTATTATTTAATTTACAAATATGACAGATTTAAAATATATATATATATATATATTATATATATATATATATATATATATATATATATATATATATATATATATAATATATATATATATATATATATATATATATATATATATATATATATATGCAATTGACGATCACAAAACTGATCATTTTATGCGGAAAATCCACAGAGAAATATGAAATGAGGTGAACGTTTCGGCTTTGTTAAAGCCTTTGTCAACACCAGACTGACTAAGGAGAAGGGAGAAGGGGGGAAGATATATAGGCCGACACCTGAACACCCCATCCCAAGGGTTGGTCAGGTGTAATTAACCAAAAACAGGTATAGCTTAGCTTAGAATGGTCAAAGAGGATTAAGCGGTCAGAGAATAAGGATGAAAGATTAAAGAAAAGCCTCATGAACACACAATATATGAATATACAATTTTAAAGAGGCTTAAAGATAGAGAGCTTACAACGTCTCATTAAATTGTATATTCATATATTGTGTGTTCATGAGGCTTTTCTTTAATCTTTCATCCTTATTCTCTGACCGCTTAATCCTCTTTGACCATTCTAAGCTAAGCTATACCTGTTTTTGGTTAATTACACCTGACCAACCCTTGGGATGGGGTGGTCAGGTGTCGGCCTATATATCTTCCCCCTTCTCCCTTCTCCTTAGTCAGTCTGGTGTTGACAAAGGCTTTAACAAAGCCGAAACGTTCACCTCATTTCATATTTCTCTGTGGATTTTCCGCATATATATATATATATATATATATATATATATATATATATATATATATATATTAATTATATATATATATATATATATATATATATATGTCGTACCTAGTAGCCAGAAAGCACTTCTGAGCCTACTATGCAAGGCCCGATTTGCATAATAAGCCAAGTTTTCATGAACTAATTGTTTTTCGACGACCTAACCTACCTAACCTAACCTAACCTATAAAGATAGGTTAGGTTAGGTTAGGTAGGGTCGGTTTGGTTCGGTCATATATCTACGTTAATTTTAACTCCAATAAAAAAAATTGACCTCATACATAATGAAATGGGTAGCTTTACATTTCATAAGAAAAAAATTAAAGAAAATATATTAATTCAGGAAAACTTGGCTTATTAGGCAAATCGGGCCTTGCGTAGTAGGCTGAGAAGTGCGTTCTGGCTACTAGGTACGACATATATGTATATATATATATATATATATATATATATATATATTATATATATATATATATATATATATATATATATATATATATATATATATATATATATATATATATATAGCATGCGAACAAGCCTTAATGGTCCCCAGGACTATATGCAACTGAAAACTCACATGCCAGAAGTGACTCGAACCCATACTGCCAGGAGCAATGCAACTGGAATGTACAGGACGCCTTAATCCGCTTGTGTCAATTTTAAAGGAATATATTAGTGAATATTTATTTATGTAAATTGATATATATATATATATATATATATATATATATATATATATATATATATATATATATTTATATATATATATATATATATTATATATATATATATATATATATATATATATATCACAAAAATAAACACGTGATTAAGAATGTGACAATGTGAGACCACGGAGGAAAATGAAACAGGAATTTCCTTAAGTACTTTCGTATATTAAATACATCTTCAGAAGGAATCAAATACAGCTTCCTTCTGAAGATGTATTTAATATACGAAAGTACTTAAGGAAATTCCTGATTCATTTTCCTCTGTGGTCTGACATTGTCATATATATATATATATATATATATATATATATATATATATATATATATAATATATATATATATATATATATATATATATATAAGAGAAATGTCTGTCTATGTAATGAGGCCACATGCTGGAGGCTGCAGCCATACACAGATTTATTTTAAAATTTATTTATTAATATATTATTAAGGCTTATTATTACTAAATTAATGTATTTGTAGAGGGAATGGTCTGGGGTAGGGAACGGGCATAGGTTGGTCAGTGTTGACTTTAGCTAAAGGATTTAGGAATAATTATTAATTATTCTTATCACTCCCCCCCCTACCAATTTAATTAAAGTTAATTGTAAAATAATGCTTGAGATGGCTGAAGACTTTTTCGTACTTAGAAAAAACCTAAATTAAACACATAAAGAAGTTATTGGTCCTGATTTAAGTTAAAGGAAGAGGTGCAAAGGTTGTGTGGGGGGGGGAGGATACGGGATTTAGAGGTGGAATGAAGAGAGGGAACAGGGGGAGTGGTGCAGGTGAAACAGGGAGGAAGAGGGGGGGAACAGGGGGTGCTGTACAGGTGAAACAGGGATGGGTATGGGGGAACAGGGGGAGTGGTGCAGATGAAACAGGGATGAAGAGGGAGAAACAGGGGGAGTGGTGCAGGTGAAACAGGGATGAAGAGGGAGAAACAGAGGGAGTGGTGCAGGTGAAACAGGGATGGGGAACAGGGGGAGTGGTGCAGGTGAAACAGGGATGGGGATGGGGGAACAGGGGAGTGGTGCAGGTGAAACAGGGATTGGGATGGGGGAACAGGGGGAGTGGTGCAGGTGAAACAGGGATGGGGATGGGGAACAGGGGGAGTGGTGCAGGTGAAATAGGGATGCAGAGGGAGAAACAGGGGGGAGTGGTGCAGGTGAAACAGGGATTAAAGGAAAATTTATATAAGTAGTAGATGGATGTTTACATTGATTGCTAAATATATACATTGACGGATAGAGGGATGCATAGATGCATCCGTCTATCTGATGGATGGAAAGACATATGAGTAGATAGATGGATAGACAGAAGAGTTGATGGACGGATAAATGGAATATAAATGTATATAATGATAAATGGTTGGTTTATGGGAAGATAGATTGATGGATTGACAGATATAAGTAGATAGGTAGATGGATCCATTGATGGATTCATTTGTGCTTATCTCTTGAGGTTCTTCTTGAGATGATTTCGGGGCTTTAGTGTCCCGCGGTCCGGTCTCGACCAGGCCTCCACCCCCAGGAAGCAGCCCGTGACAGCTAACTAACACCCAGGTACCTGTTTTACTGCAAGGTAACAGGGGCACAGGGTGAAAGAAACTCTGCCCATTGTTTCTCGGCGGCGCACGGAATCGAACCGGGACCACAGGATCACAAGTCCAGTGTCCAGTGTGCTGTCCGCTCTGCCGATTGGCTCCCCGGTCGGAGGGGAGCCGGTGAACAGGCGAATCAGGTTAAAATATATCTGTCGATTTGCTATTGCATCAACTGAGATTCGATATGGGACCATTAGGATTATAACCAACGAACTCTCTCCGTTTAGACGGTAGGCCTCCAGTCTGTGTGTGTGTGTGTGTAATTACCTAAGTGTAGTTACAGGATGAGAGCTACGCTCGTGTGTCCGTCTTCCCAGCACTCTTGTCATATAACGCTTTGAACTACTGACGGTCTTGGCCTCCACCACCTTCTCACTTACTTGTTCCAACCGTCTACCACTCTATTTGCGAAGGTGAATTTTCTTATATTTCTTCGGCATCTGTGTTTAGCTAGTTTAAATCTATGACCTCTTGTTCTTGAAGTGCCAGGTCTCAGGAAATCTTCCCTGTCGATTTTATCAATTCCTGTTACTATTTTGTATGTAGTGATCATATCACCTCTTTTTCTTCTGTCTTCTAGTTTTGGCATGTTTGTGTGTGTGTGTGTGTGTGTGTGTGTGTGTGTGTGTGTGTGTGTGTGTGTGTGTGTGTGTTAGAGAGAAATAGATGTAGTAGATATAAAAAAGGAAAAATACATATATTTGATAGGCGGGGTCCAAGAGCTAATAACTCGATTCTGCAGATACATATAGTAAATACAAGGAGAAAATAAATACACACACACAAACACATTAATTGATAATGGACTGTTTTGTGTGCGTATCCATGTGTACTATTGTCAAGACCGACAGACACGTGAAGCTATGTGTGTGTATGTGTACCTGTAATTGAACTGACATGTGTACGGTAATTATCTGTATGTGTCCATTTTAAAGGTACACATTAGTGAATGTGTATTTATGTAAATTGATTGACATAAGTACGTGTGCGCGCGATTAGTGTTACTGTAATTTATATGGTTAACATTTATACGTTTGAATGACATAGTTTCCCATTATTGTCACATTTTTTGTTACATGTCTACTATTGTCAAGATGGACAGACACGTCCAGCTATGAGTGTTTATGTGTACCAGTAATTGAACTGACATGTGTACTGCAACTATCTGCGTGTGTCCATTTTAAAGGAATATATTAGTGAATGTTTATTTATGTAAATTGATTGGAAGATGTATGTGGACGCTCGGTTAGTGTTACTGTAATTTATATGGTTAACGTTTGAATGACATAGTTTCCCCTCATTGTCACATTTTTTGTTACTATTTCGCTGTTCACTCTCACTCTCTCTGAATCCTGTGGACTAATTGTGCTCAGTGTGTTTGTGTAGGGTAGAGGAACCATATGCTTTTCACACAATAATTTGCAACTATTTGCTAAGAAACATTTCAAAAGATCATCTAAGTTTCTAATAAGTATTCTTTTTCCTAACATACAAGTTAATCACACAGTACCTAACCTCAGTCAGAAACACTTTTTTTATTATATCTCGCAACGTCTTTTGCATATATATCCTATCTTAAATAATTAACAATTTTAATTCATAACTGGCAACCCCCCTCCCATCCAAAGCTTTCAAAGCCACCAAACATCATTCCTTTCCCTTAACCTCTCCCAAATTATCTTTTGCACCAATTCACAAACTAGGGGGCTTTATAGCTGAGTGGACGTCGCTCTCGACTCGTAATCGTAGCTCATTCGATCCCCCGGTGGTGGAACAAACGGAAATCAGCAGAGTTTCTATCATTCTGATGCCCCTGTTACCTAGCAGTAAATATGTACCTGGGCGTTAGACAGCTGTTACGGGCTGCTTCCTGGGTGTGTGTGTGGAATGTTTTTTATTAGTTAGTAATAATTGATTGATTGGCAGTTGAGAGGCGGGCCGAAAGAGTAGAGCTCAACCCTCGCAAGCAAAACTAGGTGAACACAACTAGATAAATACTAACCAACCACGATCTCGACAATCCATTACACACACAAACCCCCCCCCCCTAACCCCCCAAATCGTTCTACCTAAGTCAATAAAAAATTAAAACAAATCAATTAATTCACCAAAAATACTAACTATAAATAAAGGAACCAAATTTGAGACATACAGCGACTCCAGCGTGGTCTAGTCGGAAGAGAACGTGTTCTCATCTGGATAGATTGCGATCGAGTCTGTCGGAACGGGTGTGTAACTGCAGGGCACAAATATTTGTGTGTCCCCTCCTGTAGCTGCCTCTGTTTCGACAGGTTCCCTGGATAGCTGGAATTGGCCTGGCCCTTGGAAAGTGGGGAAGGGGTAAAATCCGTTGGGCCCACGGATGGATACCTTGGATCCATGGACCTAGAGCAGGTCTAATCACCTGGGATTCGAACCCACGGTGGGAATAAGGGAGGAGATATGGGAAGGGGGGGGGGGGAAGGATGTTTCCCTGGAACCAAACCTCACATAAACCCGGACACTCACACACACACACACACACACCATCACCCGAACACTTACAGGGGCACTCACACTCACACACACCCATAGACTGTGATAAGGGAGATCATCTGAGGGGACACAGATGGCCTCCTGGACCCACAGGTATAACCGGACACACACGCACCCGGACACTCACGGGGGCACTCACACTCACCCGGACACTCACAGGGATATACACACTCACACACATCCATAGACACAAACTGTGATAAGGGAGACCATCTGAGGGGACACAGATGGCCTCCTGGACACACAAGTATATATCAATATTTAATTTATTATTTATTATTTAATTTTATTTAATAAGTAATCAAATTAATGTTTTTTAATAAATTATTATTTTTTTAAATTATTAAATAATTATATTAATAAAACAAATTAAATTAAATTTAATAATTAAATATTTATTATTTAATTTACAAATATGACAGATTTAAAAAAAAATCAAATTAATTATTAATTATATTAATAAAACAAATTAAATTAAATTTAATAATTAAATATTATTATAATTACAAATATGACAGATTTAAATATATATATATATATATATATATATATATATATATATATATATATATATATATATATATATATAATATATATATATATATATATATATATATATATATATATATATATGCAATTGACGATCACAAAACACTGATCATTTTATGCGGAAAATCCACAGAGAAATATGAAATGAGGTGAACGTTTCGGCTTTGTTAAAGCCTTTGTCAACACCAGACTGACTAAGGAGAAGGGAGAAGGGGGGAAGATATATAGGCCGACACCTGAACACCCCATCCCAAGGGTTGGTCAGGTGTAATTAACCAAAAACAGGTATAGCTTAGCTTAGAATGGTCAAAGAGGATTAAGCGGTCAGAGAATAAGGATGAAAGATTAAAGAAAAGCCTCATGAACACACAATATATGAATATACAATTTTAAAGAGGCTTAAAGATAGAGAGGCTTACAACGTCTCATTAAAATTGTATATTCATATATTGTGTGTTCATGAGGCTTTTCTTTAATCTTTCATCCTTATTCTCTGACCGCTTAATCCTCTTTGACCATTCTAAGCTAAGCTATACCTGTTTTTGGTTAATTACACCTGACCAACCCTTGGGATGGGGTGGTCAGGTGTCGGCCTATATATCTTCCCCCTTCTCCCTTCTCCTTAGTCAGTCTGGTGTTGACAAAGGCTTTAACAAAGCCGAAACGTTCACCTCATTTCATATTTCTCTGTGGATTTTCCGCATATATATATATATATATATATATATATATATATATATATATATAATATATATATATATATATATATAATATATATATATGTCGTACCTAGTAGCCAGAAAGCACTTCTGAGCCTACTATGCAAGGCCCGATTTGCATAATAAGCCAAGTTTTCATGAACTAATTGTTTTTCGACGACCTAACCTACCTAACCTAACCTAACCTATAAAGATAGGTTAGGTTAGGTTAGGTAGGGTCGGTTTGGTTCGGTCATATATCTACGTTAATTTTAACTCCAATAAAAAAAATTGACCTCATACATAATGAAATGGGTAGCTTTATCATTTCATAAGAAAAAAATTAAAGAAAATATATTAATTCAGGAAAACTTGGCTTATTAGGCAAATCGGGCCTTGCGTAGTAGGCTGAGAAGTGCGTTCTGGCTACTAGGTACGACATATATGTATATATATATATATTATATATATATATAATTATATATATATATATATATTATATATATATAATATATATATATATATATATATGCATGCGAACAAGCCTTAATGGTCCCCAGGACTATATGCAACTGAAAACTCACATGCCAGAAGTGACTCGAACCATACTGCCAGGAGCAATGCAACTGGAATGTACAGGACGCCTTAATCCGCTTGTGTCAATTTTAAAGGAATATATTAGTGAATATTTATTTATGTAAATTGATATATATATATATATATATATATATATATATATATATCTATATATATATATATATATATATATATATATATATATATATATATATATATATATATATATATATATATATAATATATATATATATATATATATATATATATATATATGTATATCACAAAAATAAACACGTGATTAAGAATGTGACAATGTGAGACCACGGAGGAAAATGAAACAGGAATTTCCTTAAGTACTTTCGTATATTAAATACATCTTCAGAAGGAATCAAATACAGCTTCCTTCTGAAGATGTATTTAATATACGAAAGTACTTAAGGAAATTCCTGATTCATTTTCCTCTGTGGTCTGACATTGTCATATATATATATATATAATATAATATATATATATATATATATATATATATATATATATAATATATATATATATATATATATATATATATATAATATATATATATATATAAAGAGAATGTCTGTCTATGTAATGAGGCCACATGCTGGAGGCTGCAGCCATACACAGATTTATTTTAAAATTTATTTATTATATATTATTAAGGCTTATTATTACTAAATTAATGTATTTGTAGAGGGAATGGTCTGGGGTAGGGAACGGGCATAGGTTGGTCAGTGTTGACTTTAGCTAAAGGATTTAGGAATAATTATTAATTATTCTTATCACTCCCCCCCCCTACCAATTTAATTAAAGTTAATTGTAAAATAATGCTTGAGATGGCTGAAGACTTTTTCGTACTTAGAAAAAACCTAAATTAAACACATAAAGAAGTTATTGGTCCTGATTTAAGTTAAAGGAAGAGGTGCAAAGGTTGTAGTGGGGGGGGGGAGGATACGGGATTTAGAGGTGGAATGAAGAGGGAACAGGGGGAGTGGTGCAGGTGAAACAGGGAGGAAGAGGGGGGGAACAGGGGGTGCTGTACAGGTGAAACAGGGATGGGTATGGGGGAACAGGGGGAGTGGTGCAGATGAAACAGGGATGAAGAGGGAGAAACAGGGGGGAGTGGTGCAGGTGAAACAGGGATGAAGAGGAGAAACAGAGGGAGTGGTGCAGGTGAAACAGGGATGGGGAACAGGGGAGTGGTGCAGGTGAAACAGGGATGGGATGGGGGAACAGAGGGGAGTGGTGCAGGTGAAACAGGGATTGGGATGGGGGAACAGGGGGAGTGGTGCAGGTGAAACAGGGATGGGGATGGGGGAACAGGGGAGTGGTGCAGGTGAAATAGGGATGCAGAGGGAGAAACAGGGGGGAGTGGTGCAGGTGAAACAGGGATTAAAGGAAAATTTATATAAGTAGATAGATGGATGTTTACATTGATTGCTAAATATATACATTGACGGATAGAGGGATGCATAGATGCATCCGTCTATCTGATGGATGGAAAGACATATGAGTAGATAGATGGATAGACAGAAGAGTTGATGGACGGATAAATGGAATATAAATGTATATAATGATAAATGGTTGGTTTATGGGAAGATAGATTGATGGATTGACAGATATAAGTAGATAGGTAGATGGATCCATTGATGGATTCATTTGTGCTTATCTCTTGAGGTTCTTCTTGAGATGATTTCGGGGCTTTAGTGTCCCCGCGGTCCGGTCCTCGACCAGGCCTCCACCCCCAGGAAGCAGCCCGTGACAGCTAACTAACACCCAGGTACCTGTTTTACTGCAAGGTAACAGGGGCACAGGGTGAAAGAAACTCTGCCCATTGTTTCTCGGCGGCGCACGGAATCGAACCCGGGACCACAGGATCACAAGTCCAGTGTCCAGTGTGCTGTCCGCTCTGCCGATTGGCTCCCCGGTCGGAGGGGAGCCGGTGAACAGGCGAATCAGGTTAAAGAATATCTGTCGATTTGCTATTGCATCAACTGAGATTCGATATGGGACCATTAGGATTATAACCAACGAACTCTCTCCGTTTAGACGGTAGGCCTCCAGTCTGTGTGTGTGTGTGTAATTACCTAAGTGTAGTTACAGGATGAGAGCTACGCTCGTGGTGTCCCGTCTTCCCAGCACTCTTTGTCATATAACGCTTTGAAACTACTGACGGTCTTGGCCTCCACCACCTTCTCACTTAACTTGTTCCAACCGTCTACCACTCTATTTGCGAAGGTGAATTTTCTTATATTTCTTCGGCATCTGTGTTTAGCTAGTTTAAATCTATGACCTCTTGTTCTTGAAGTGCCAGGTCTCAGGAAATCTTCCCTGTCGATTTTATCAATTCCTGTTACTATTTTGTATGTAGTGATCATATCACCTCTTTTTCTTCTGTCTTCTAGTTTTGGCATGTTTGTGTGTGTGTGTGTGTGTGTGTGTGTGTGTGTGTGTGTGTGTGTGTGTGTGTGTGTTAGAGAGAAATAGATGTAGTAGATATAAAAAAGGAAAAATACATATATTTGATAGGCGGGGTCCAAGAGCTAATAACTCGATTCTGCAGATACATATAGTAAATACAAGGAGAAAATAAATACACACACACAAACACATTAATTGATAATGGACTGTTTTGTGTGCGTATCCATGTGTACTATTGTCAAGACCGACAGACACGTGAAGCTATGTGTGTGTATGTGTACCTGTAATTGAACTGACATGTGTACGGTAATTATCTGTATGTGTCCATTTTAAAGGTACACATTAGTGAATGTGTATTTATGTAAATTGATTGACATAAGTACGTGTGCGCGCGATTAGTGTTACTGTAATTTATATGGTTAACATTTATACGTTTGAATGACATAGTTTCCCATTATTGTCACATTTTTTGTTACATGTCTACTATTGTCAAGATGGACAGACACGTCCAGCTATGAGTGTTTATGTGTACCAGTAATTGAACTGACATGTGTACTGCAACTATCTGCGTGTGTCCATTTTAAAGGAATATATTAGTGAATGTTTATTATGTAAATTGATTGGAAGATGTATGTGGACGCTCGGTTAGTGTTACTGTAATTTATATGGTTAACGTTTGAATGACATAGTTTCCCCTCATTGTCACATTTTTTGTTACTATTTCGCTGTTCACTCTCACTCTCTCTGAATCCTGTGGACTAATTGTGCTCACGTGTGTTTGTGTAGGGTAGAGGAACCATATGCTTTTCACACAATAATTTGCAACTATTTGCTAAGAAACATTTCAAAAGATCATCTAAGTTTCTAATAAGTATTCTTTTTCCTAACATACAAGTTAATCACACAGTACCTAACCTCAGTCAGAAACACTTTTTTTATTATATCTCGCAACGTCTTTTGCATATATATCCTATCTTAAATAATTAACAATTTTAATTCATAACTGGCAACCCCCTCCCATCCAAAGCTTTCAAAGCCACCAAACATCATTCCTTTCCCTTAACCTCTCCCAAATTATCTTTTGCACCAATTCACAAACTAGGGGGCTTTATAGCTGAGTGGACGTCGCTCTCGACTCGTAATCGTAGCTCATTCGATCCCCCGTGTGGAACAAACGGAAATCAGCAGAGTTTCTATCATTCTGATGCCCCTGTTACCTAGCAGTAAATATGTACCTGGGCGTTAGACAGCTGTTACGGGCTGCTTCCTGGGTGTGTGTGTGGAATGTTTTTTATTAGTTAGTAATAATTGATTGATTGGCAGTTGAGAGGCGGGCCGAAAGAGTAGAGCTCAACCCTCGCAAGCACAACTAGGTGAACACAACTAGATAAATACTAACCAACCACGATCTCGACAATCCATTACACACACAAACCCCCCCCCCTAACCCCCCAAATCGTTCTACCTAAGTCAATAAAAAATTAAAACAAATCAATTAATTCACCAAAAATACTAACTATAAATAAAGGAACCAAATTTGAGACATACAGCGACTCCAGCGTGGTCTAGTCGGAAGAGAACGTGTTCTCATCTGGATAGATTGCGATCGAGTCTGTCGGAACGGGTGTGTAACTGCAGGGCACAAATATTTGTGTGTCCCCTCCTGTAGCTGCCTCTGTTTCGACAGGTTCCCTGGATAGCTGGAATTGGCCTGGCCCTTGGAAAGTGGGGAAGGGGTAAAATCCGTTGGGCCCACGGATGGATACCTTGGATCCATGGACCTAGAGCAGGTCTAATCACCTGGGATTCGAACCCACGGTGGGAATAAGGGAGGAGATATGGGAAGGGGGGGGGGGGAAGGATGTTTCCCTGGAACCAAACCTCACATAAACCCGGACTCACACACACACACACACACACCATCACCCGAACACTTACAGGGGCACTCACACTCACACACACCCATAGACTGTGATAAGGGAGATCATCTGAGGGGACACATGGCCTCCTGGACCCACAGGTATAACCGGACACACACGCACCCGGACACTCACGGGGGCACTCACACTCACCGGACACTCACAGGGATATACACACTCACACACATCCATAGACACAAACTGTGATAAGGGAGACCATCTGAGGGACACAGATGGCCTCCTGGACACACAAGTATATATCAATATTTAATTTATTATTTATTATTTAATTTTATTTAATAAGTAATCAAATTAATGTTTTTTAATAAATTATTATTTTTTTAAATTATTAAATAATTATATTAATAAAACAAATTAAATTAAATTTAATAATTAAATATTTATTATTTAATTTACAAATATGACAGATTTAAAAATAAATAAATATATATATATATATATATATATATATATATATATATATATATATATATATATATATATATATATATATATATATATATATATATATATATATATATATATATATATATATATATATATGCAATTGACGATCACAAAACACTGATCATTTTATGCGGAAAATCCACAGAGAAATATGAAATGAGGTGAACGTTTCGGCTTTGTTAAAGCCTTTGTCAACACCAGACTGACTAAGGAGAAGGGAGAAGGGGGGAAGATATATAGGCCGACACCTGAACACCCCATCCCAAGGGTTGGTCAGGTGTAATTAACCAAAAACAGGTATAGCTTAGCTTAGAATGGTCAAAGAGGATTAAGCGGTCAGAGAATAAGGATGAAAGATTAAAGAAAAGCCTCATGAACACACAATATATGAATATACAATTTTAAAGAGGCTTAAAGATAGAGAGGCTTACAACGTCTCATTAAAATTGTATATTCATATATTGTGTGTTCATGAGGCTTTTCTTTAATCTTTCATCCTTATTCTCTGACCGCTTAATCCTCTTTGACCATTCTAAGCTAAGCTATACCTGTTTTTGGTTAATTACACCTGACCAACCCTTGGGATGGGGTGGTCAGGTGTCGGCCTATATATCTTCCCCCTTCTCCCTTCTCCTTAGTCAGTCTGGTGTTGACAAAGGCTTTAACAAAGCCGAAACGTTCACCTCATTTCATATTTCTCTGTGGATTTTCCGCATATATATATATATATATATATATATATATATATATATATATATATATATATATATATATATATATATATATATATATATATATATATATATATATATATATATATATGTCGTACCTAGTAGCCAGAAAGCACTCAGCCTACTATGCAAGGCCCGATTTGCATAATAAGCCAAGTTTCATGAACTAATTGTTTTTCGACGACCTAACCTACCTAACCTAACCTAACCTATAAAGATAGGTTAGGTTAGGTTAGGTAGGGTCGGTTGGTTCGGTCATATATCTACGTTAATTTTAACTCCAATAAAAAAAATTGACCTCATACATAATGAAAGGGTAGCTTACCATTTCATAAGAAAAAAATTAAAGAAAATATATTAATTCAGGAAAACTTGGCTTATTAGGCAAATCGGGCCTTGCGTAGTAGGCTGAGAAGTGCGTTCGGCTACTAGGTACGACATATATGTATGATATATAATAATAGTATTATATATATATATATATATATATATATATATATATATATATATATATATATATATATATATATATATATATATTATATATATATATATATATATATATAT
>NC_091222.1:431219-484071 GCF_040958095.1 Procambarus clarkii
ATGCCCGTTCCCTACCCCAGACCATTCCCTCTACAAATACATTAATTTAGTAATAATAAGCCTTAATAATATATTAATAAATAAATTTTAAAATAAATCTGTGTATGGCTGCAGCCTCCAGCATGTGGCCTCATAACATAGACAGACATTCTCTTTATATATATATATATATATTATATATATATATATATATATATATATATATATATATATATATATATATATATATATACAATGTCAGACCACGGAGGAAAATGAAACAGGAATTTCCTTAAGTACTTTCGTATACTAAATACATCTTCAGAAGGAAGATGTATTTGATTCCTTCTGAAGATGTATTTAATATACGAAAGTACTTAAGGAAATTCCTGTTTCATTTTCCTCCGTGGTCTGACATTGTCACATTCTTAATCACGTGTTTATTTTCGTGATATACATATATATATATATATATATATATATATATATATATATATATATATATATATATATATATATATATATATATTATATATATATATATATCAATTTACATAAATAAATATTCACTAATATATTCCTTTAAAATTGACACAAGCGGATTAAGGCGTCCTGTACATACCAGTTGCATTGCTCCTGGCAGTATGGGTTCGAGTCACTTCTGGCATGCGAGTTTTCAGTTGCATATAGTCCTGGGGACCATTAAGGCTTGTTCGCATGTATATATATATTATATATATATATATATATATATATATATATATATATATATATATATATATATATATATATATATATATATATATATATATATATATATATATATATATATATATATATATATATATATTAATATTATATATATATATATAATTGTAATTAATTAAATAATAATTTAATTATTAAATTTAATTTAATTTGTTTTATTATATTTATTTAATAATTTAATAAAATAATAATTTATTAAAAACATTAATTTGATTACTTATTTAATAAAATTAAATAATAAATAATAAATTAAATATTGATATATACTTGTGTGTCCAGGAGGCCATCTGTGTCCCCTCAGATGGTCTCCCTTATCACAGTTTGTGTCTATGGATGTGTGTGAGTGTGTATATCCCTGTGAGTGTCCGGGTGAGTGTGTGTGAGTGTGAGTGTCCCTGTGAGTGTCCGGGTGCGTGTGTGTCCGGTTATACCTGTGGGTCCAGGAGGCCATCTGTGTCCCCTCAGATGATCTCCCTTATCACAGTCTATGGGTGTGTGTGAGTGTGAGTGCCCCTGTAAGTGTTCGGGTGAGGGTGTGTGTGTGTGTGTGAGTGTCCGGGTTTATGTGAGGTTTGGTTCCAGGGAAACATCCTTCCCCCCCCCCCTTCACATATCTCCTCCCTTATTCCCACCGTGGGTTCGAATCCCAGGTGATTAGACCTGCTCTAGGTCCATGGATCCAAGGTATCCATCCGTGGGCCCAACGGATTTCACCCCTTCCCCACTTTCCAAGGGCCAGGCCAATTCCAGCTATCCAGGGAACCTGTCGAAACAGAGGCAGCTACAGGAGGGGACACACAAATATTTGTGCCCTGCAGTTACACACCCGTTCCGACAGACTCGATCGCAATCTATCCAGATGAGAACACGTTCTCTTCCGACTAGACCACGCTGGAGTCGCTGTATGTCTCAAATTTGGTACCTTTATTTATAGTTAGTATTTTTGGTGAATTAATTGATTTGTTTTAATTTTTTATTGACTTAGGTAGAACGATTTGGGGAGTTGGGGGGGGGGGGTTGTGTGTGTAATGGATTGTCGAGATCGTGGTTGGTTAGTATTTATCTAGTTGTGTTCACCTAGTTGTGCTTGCGAGGGTTGAGCTCTACTCTTTCAGCCCGCCTCTCAACTGCCAATCAATCAATTATTACTAACTAATAAAAAACATTCCACACACACACACCCAGGAAGCAGCCCGCAACAGCTGTCTAACGCCCAGGTACATATTTAATGCTAGGTAACAGGGGCATCAGAATGATAGAAACTCTGCTGATTTCCGTTTGTTCCATCACCGGGGGATCGAATGAGCTACGATTACGAGTCGAGAGCGACGTCCACTCAGCTATGAAGCCCCCTAGTTTGTGAATTGGTGCAAAAGATAATTTGGGAGAGGTTAAGGGAAAGGAATGATGTTTGGTGGCTTTGAAAGCTTTGGATGGGAGGGGGGTTGCCAGTTATGAATTAAAACTGTTAATTATTTAAGATAGGATATATATGCAAAAGACGTTGCGAGATATAGTAAGAAAAGTGTTTCTGACTGAGGTTAGGTACTGTGTGATTGACTTGTATGTTAGGAAAAAGAACACTTATTAGAAGCTTAGATTATCTTTTGAAATGTTTCTTAGCAAATAGTTGCAAATTATTGTGTGAAAAGTATATGGTTCCATTACCCTACACAAACACACGTGAGCACAATTAGTCCACGGGATTCAGAGAGAGTGAGAGTGAACAGCGAAATAGTAACAAAAAATGTGACAATGAGGGGAAACTATGTCATTCAAACGTTAACCATATAAATTACAGTAACACTAACCGAGCGTCCACATACATATTCCAATCAATTTACATAAATAAACATTCACTAATATATTCCTTTAAAATGGACACACGCAGATAGTTGCAGTACACATGTCAGTTCAATTACTGGTACACATAAACACTCATAGCTGGACGTGTCTGTCCATCTTGACAATAGTAGACATGTAACAAAAAATGTGACAATAATGGGAAACTATGTCATTCAAACGTATAAATGTTAACCATATAAATTACAGTAACACTAATCGCGCGCACACGTACATATGTCAATCAATTTACATAAATACACATTCACTAATGTGTACCTTTAAAATGGACACATACAGATAATTACCGTACACATGTCAGTTCAATTACAGGTACACATACACACACATAGCTTCACGTGTCTGTCGGTCTTGACAATAGTACACATTGATACGCACACAAAACAGTCCATTATCAATTAATGTGTGTGTGTGTGTGTGTATTTATTTTCTCCTTGTATTTACTATATGTATCTGCAGAATCGAGTTATTAGCTCTTGGACCCCGCCTATCATATATATGTATTTTTCCTTTTTTTATATCTACTACATCTATTTCTCTCTAACACACACACACACACACACACACACACACACACACACACACACACACACACACACACACACACACACACACACACACACACACACACACACACACACACACAAACATGCCAAAACTAGAAGACAGAAGAAAAAGAGGTGATATGATCACTACATACAAAATAGTAACAGGAATTGATAAAATCGACAGGGAAGATTTCCTGAGACCTGGCACTTCAAGAACAAGAGGTCATAGATTTAAACAAGCTAAACACAGATGCCGAAGAAATATAAGAAAATTCACCTTCGCAAATAGATGGTAGACGGTCGGAACAAGTTAAGTGAGAAGGTGGTGGAGGCCAAGACCGTCAGTAGTTTCAGAGCGTATATGACAAAGAGTGCTGGGAAGACGGACACCACGAGCGTAGCTCTCATCCTGTAACTACACTTAGGTAATTACACACACACACACACAAACTGGAGGCCTACCGTCTAAACGGAGAGAGTTCGTTGGTTATAATCCTAATGGTCCCATATCGAATCTCAGTTGATGCAATAGCAAATCGACAGATATTCTTTAACCTGATTCGCCTGTTCACCGGCTCCCCTCCGACCGGGAGCCAGTCGGCCGAGCGGACAGCACACTGGACACTGGACTTGTGATCGTGTTGGTCCCGGGTTCGATTCCGGGCGCCGCCGAGAAACAATGGGCAGAGTTTCTTTCACCCTGTGCCCCTGTTACCTTGCAGTAAAACAGGTACCTGGTGTTAGTTAGCTGTCACGGGCTGCTTTCTGGGGGTGGAGGCCTGGTCGAGGACCGGACCGCGGGGACACTAAAGCCCCGAAATCATCTCAAGAAGAACCTCAAGAGATAAGCACAAATGAATCCATCAATGGATCCATCTACCTATCTACTTATATCTGTCAATCCATCAATCTATCTTCCCATAAACCAACCATTTATCATTATATACATTTATATTCCATTTATCCGTCTATCAACTCTTCTGTCTATCCATCCATCTACTCATATGTCTTTCCATCCATCAGATAGACGGATGCATCTATGCATCCCTATATCCGTCAATGTATATATTTAGCAATCAATGTAAACATCCATCTATCTACTTATATAAATTTTCCTTTAATCCCTGTTTCACCTGCACCACTCCCCCCTGTTCCCCCATCCCTGTTTCACCTGCACCACTCCCCCCTGTTTCTCCCTCTGCATCCCTGTTTCATCTGCACCACTCCCCCTGCTCCCCCATCCCCATCCTTGTTTCACCTGCACCACTCCCCCTGTTTCCCCCATCCCCATCCCTGTTTCACCTGCACCACTCCCCTGTTCCCCCATCCCCATCCCTGTTTCACCTGCACCACTCCCCCTGTTCCCCCATCCCTGTTTCACCTGCACCACTCCCCCCTGTTCCCCCCTCTTCCTCCCTGTTTCACCTGCACCACTCCCCTGTTCCCCCATCCCCATCCCTGTTTCACCTGTACAGCACCCCCTGTTCCCCCCTCTTCCTCCCTGTTTCACCTGCACCACTCCCCCTGTTCCCTCTCTTCATTCCACCTCTAAATCCCGTATCCTCCCCCCCCCCACCACAACCTTTGCACCTCTTCCTCTAACTTAAACCAGGACCAATAAACTTCTTTATGTGTTTAATTTAGGTTTTTTCTAAGTACGAAAAAGTCTTCAGCCATCTCAAGCATTATTTTACAATTAACTTTAATTAAATTGGTAGGGGGGGGGGGGAGTGATAAGAATAATTAATAATTATTCCTAAATCCTTTAGCTAAAGTCAACACTGGCCAACCTATGCCCGTTCCCTACCCCAGACCATTCCCTCTACAAATACATTAATTTAGTAATAATAAGCCTTAATAATATATTAATAAATAAATTTTAAAATAAATCTGTGTATGGCTGCAGCCTCCAGCATGTGGCCTCATAACATAGACAGACATTCTCTTTATATATATAATATATATATATATATATATATATATATATATATATATATATATATATATATATATATATATATATATATATATATATATATATATATATATATATATATATATATATATATGACAATGTCAGACCACGGAGGAAAATGAAACAGGAATTTCCTTAAGTACTTTCGTATACTAAATACATCTTCAGAAGGAAGATGTATTTGATTCCTTCTGAAGATGTATTTAATATACGAAAGTACTTAAGGAAATTCCTGTTTCATTTTCCTCCGTGGTCTGACATTGTCACATTCTTAATCACGTGTTTATTTTCGTGATATACATATATATATATATATATATATATATATATATATATATATATATATATATATATATATATATATATATATATCAATTTACATAAATAAATATTCACTAATATATTCCTTTAAAATTGACACAAGCGGATTAAGGCGTCCTGTACATACCAGTTGCATTGCTCCTGGCAGTATGGGTTCGAGTCACTTCTGGCATGCGAGTTTTCAGTTGCATATAGTCCTGGGGACCATTAAGGCTTGTTCGCATGTATATATATATATATATATATATATATATATATATATATATATATATATATATATATATATATATATATATATATATTTAAAAAAAATCTGTCATATTTGTAAATTAAATAATAAATATTTAATTATTAAATTTAATTTAATTTGTTTTATTAATATAATTATTTAATAATTTAATAAAATAATAATTTATTAAAAAACATTAATTTGATTACTTATTTAATAAAATTAAATAATAAATAATAATTAAATATTGATATATACTTGTGTGTCCAGGAGGCCATCTGTGTCCCCTCAGATGGTCTCCCTTATCACAGTTTGTGTCTATGGATGTGTGTGAGTGTGTATATCCCTGTGAGTGTCCGGGTGAGTGTGTGTGAGTGTGAGTGTCCCTGTGAGTGTCCGGGTGCGTGTGTGTCCGGTTATACCTGTGGGTCCAGGAGGCCATCTGTGTCCCCTCAGATGATCTCCCTTATCACAGTCTATGGGTGTGTGTGAGTGTGAGTGCCCCTGTAAGTGTTCGGGTGAGGGTGTGTGTGTGTGTGTGTGAGTGTCCGGGTTTATGTGAGGTTTGGTTCCAGGGAAACATCCTTCCCCCCCCCCCCCCTTCACATATCTCCTCCCTTATTCCCACCGTGGGTTCGAATCCCAGGTGATTAGACCTGCTCTAGGTCCATGGATCCAAGGTATCCATCCGTGGGCCCAACGGATTTCACCCCTTCCCCACTTTCCAAGGGCCAGGCCAATTCCAGCTATCCAGGGAACCTGTCGAAACAGAGGCAGCTACAGGAGGGGACACACAAATATTTGTGCCCTGCAGTTACACACCCGTTCCGACAGACTCGATCGCAATCTATCCAGATGAGAACACGTTCTCTTCCGACTAGACCACGCTGGAGTCGCTGTATGTCTCAAATTTGGTACCTTTATTTATAGTTAGTATTTTTGGTGAATTAATTGATTTGTTTTAATTTTTTATTGACTTAGGTAGAACGATTTGGGGAGTTGGGGGGGGGGGGTTGTGTGTGTAATGGATTGTCGAGATCGTGGTTGGTTAGTATTTATCTAGTTGTGTTCACCTAGTTGTGCTTGCGAGGGTTGAGCTCTACTCTTTCAGCCCGCCTCTCAACTGCCAATCAATCAATTATTACTAACTAATAAAAAACATTCCACACACACACACCCAGGAAGCAGCCCGCAACAGCTGTCTAACGCCCAGGTACATATTTAATGCTAGGTAACAGGGGCATCAGAATGATAGAAACTCTGCTGATTTCCGTTTGTTCCATCACCGGGGGATCGAATGAGCTACGATTACGAGTCGAGAGCGACGTCCACTCAGCTATGAAGCCCCTAGTTTGTGAATTGGTGCAAAAGATAATTTGGGAGAGGTTAAGGGAAAGGAATGATGTTTGGTGGCTTTGAAAGCTTTGGATGGGAGGGGGGTTGCCAGTTATGAATTAAAACTGTTAATTATTTAAGATAGGATATATATGCAAAAGACGTTGCGAGATATAGTAAGAAAAGTGTTTCTGACTGAGGTTAGGTACTGTGTGATTGACTTGTATGTTAGGAAAAAGAACACTTATTAGAAGCTTAGATTATCTTTTGAAATGTTTCTTAGCAAATAGTTGCAAATTATTGTCGTGAAAAGTATATGGTTCCATTACCCTACACAAACACACGTGAGCACAATTAGTCCACGGGATTCAGAGAGAGTGAGAGTGAACAGCGAAATAGTAACAAAAAATGTGACAATGAGGGGAAACTATGTCATTCAAACGTTAACCATATAAATTACAGTAACACTAACCGAGCGTCCACATACATATTCCAATCAATTTACATAAATAAACATTCACTAATATATTCCTTTAAAATGGACACACGCAGATAGTTGCAGTACACATGTCAGTTCAATTACTGGTACACATAAACACTCATAGCTGGACGTGTCTGTCCATCTTGACAATAGTAGACATGTAACAAAAAATGTGACAATAATGGGAAACTATGTCATTCAAACGTATAAATGTTAACCATATAAATTACAGTAACACTAATCGCGCGCACACGTACATATGTCAATCAATTTACATAAATACACATTCACTAATGTGTACCTTTAAAATGGACACATACAGATAATTACCGTACACATGTCAGTTCAATTACAGGTACACATACACACACATAGCTTCACGTGTCTGTCGGTCTTGACAATAGTACACATTGATACGCACACAAAACAGTCCATTATCAATTAATGTGTGTGTGTGTGTGTGTGTATTTATTTTCTCCTTGTATTTACTATATGTATCTGCAGAATCGAGTTATTAGCTCTTGGACCCCGCCTATCATATATATGTATTTTTCCTTTTTTTATATCTACTACATCTATTTCTCTCTAACACACACACACACACACACACACACACACACACACACACACACACACACACACACACACACACACACACACACACACACACACACACACACACACACAAACATGCCAAAACTAGAAGACAGAAGAAAAAGAGGTGATATGATCACTACATACAAAATAGTAACAGGAATTGATAAAATCGACAGGGAAGATTTCCTGAGACCTGGCACTTCAAGAACAAGAGGTCATAGATTTAAACAAGCTAAACACAGATGCCGAAGAAATATAAGAAAATTCACCTTCGCAAATAGAGTGGTAGACGGTTGGAACAAGTTAAGTGAGAAGGTGGTGGAGGCCAAGACCGTCAGTAGTTTCAGAGCGTTATATGACAAAGAGTGCTGGGAAGACGGGACACCACGAGCGTAGCTCTCATCCTGTAACTACACTTAGGTAATTACACACACACACACACAAACTGGAGGCCTACCGTCTAAACGGAGAGAGTTCGTTGGTTATAATCCTAATGGTCCCATATCGAATCTCAGTTGATGCAATAGCAAATCGACAGATATTCTTTAACCTGATTCGCCTGTTCACCGGCTCCCCTCCGACCGGGGAAGCCAGTCGGCCGAGCGGACAGCACACTGGACACTGGACTTGTGATCGTGTGGTCCCGGGTTCGATTCCGGGCGCCGCCGAGAAACAATGGGCAGAGTTTCTTTCACCCTGTGCCCCTGTTACCTTGCAGTAAAACAGGTACCTGGGTGTTAGTTAGCTGTCACGGGCTGCTTTCTGGGGGTGGAGGCCTGGTCGAGGACCGGACCGCGGGGACACTAAAGCCCCGAAATCATCTCAAGAAGAACCTCAAGAGATAAGCACAAATGAATCCATCAATGGATCCATCTACCTATCTACTTATATCTGTCAATCCATCAATCTATCTTCCCATAAACCAACCATTTATCATTATATACATTTATATTCCATTTATCCGTCTATCAACTCTTCTGTCTATCCATCCATCTACTCATATGTCTTTCCATCCATCAGATAGACGGATGCATCTATGCATCCCTATATCCGTCAATGTATATATTTAGCAATCAATGTAAACATCCATCTATCTACTTATATAAATTTTCCTTTAATCCCTGTTTCACCTGCACCACTCCCCCCTGTTCCCCCATCCCTGTTTCACCTGCACCACTCCCCCCTGTTTCTCCCTCTGCATCCCTGTTTCATCTGCACCACTCCCCCTGCTCCCCCATCCCCATCCTTGTTTCACCTGCACCACTCCCCTGTTCCCCCATCCCCATCCCTGTTTCACCTGCACCACTCCCCCTGTTCCCCCATCCCCATCCCTGTTTCACCTGCACCACTCCCCCTGTTCCCCCATCCCTGTTTCACCTGCACCACTCCCCCCTGTTCCCCCCTCTTCCTCCCTGTTTCACCTGCACCACTCCCCCTGTTCCCCCATCCCCATCCCTGTTTCACCTGTACAGCACCCCCTGTTCCCCCCTCTTCCTCCCTGTTTCACCTGCACCACTCCCCCTGTTCCCTCTCTTCATTCCACCTCTAAATCCCGTATCCTCCCCCCCCCACCACAACCTTTGCACCTCTTCCTCTAACTTAAACCAGGACCAATAAACTTCTTTATGTGTTTAATTTAGGTTTTTTCTAAGTACGAAAAAGTCTTCAGCCATCTCAAGCATTATTTTACAATTAACTTTAATTAAATTGGTAGGGGGGGGGGGAGTGATAAGAATAATTAATAATTATTCCTAAATCCTTTAGCTAAAGTCAACACTGGCCAACCTATGCCCGTTCCCTACCCCAGACCATTCCCTCTACAAATACATTAATTTAGTAATAATAAGCCTTAATAATATATTAATAAATAAATTTTAAAATAAATCTGTGTATGGCTGCAGCCTCCAGCATGTGGCCTCATAACATAGACAGACATTCTCTTTATATATATATATATATATATATATATATATATATATATATATATATATATATATATATATATATATATATATATATATATATATATATATATATATATGACAATGTCAGACCACGGAGGAAAATGAAACAGGAATTTCCTTAAGTACTTTCGTATACTAAATACATCTTCAGAAGGAAGATGTATTTGATTCCTTCTGAAGATGTATTTAATATACGAAAGTACTTAAGGAAATTCCTGTTTCATTTTCCTCCGTGGTCTGACATTGTCACATTCTTAATCACGTGTTTATTTTCGTGATATACATATATATATATATATATATATATATATATATATATATATATATATATATATATATATATATATATATATATATATATATATCAATTTACATAAATAAATATTCACTAATATATTCCTTTAAAATTGACACAAGCGGATTAAGGCGTCCTGTACATACCAGTTGCATTGCTCCTGGCAGTATGGGTTCGAGTCACTTCTGGCATGCGAGTTTTCAGTTGCATATAGTCCTGGGGACCATTAAGGCTTGTTCGCATGTATATATATATATATATATATATATATATATATATATATATATATATATATATATATATATATATATATATATATATATATATTTAAAAAAAATCTGTCATATTTGTAAATTAAATAATAAATATTTAATTATTAAATTTAATTTAATTTGTTTTATTAATATAATTATTTAATAATTTAATAAAATAATAATTTATTAAAAAACATTAATTTGATTACTTATTTAATAAAATTAAATAATAAATAATAAATTAAATATTGATATATACTTGTGTGTCCAGGAGGCCATCTGTGTCCCCTCAGATGGTCTCCCTTATCACAGTTTGTGTCTATGGATGTGTGTGAGTGTGTATATCCCTGTGAGTGTCCGGGTGAGTGTGTGTGAGTGTGAGTGTCCCTGTGAGTGTCCGGGTGCGTGTGTGTCCGGTTATACCTGTGGGTCCAGGAGGCCATCTGTGTCCCCTCAGATGATCTCCCTTATCACAGTCTATGGGTGTGTGTGAGTGTGAGTGCCCCTGTAAGTGTTCGGGTGAGGGTGTGTGTGTGTGTGTGTGAGTGTCCGGGTTATGTGAGGTTTGGTTCCAGGGAAACATCCTTCCCCCCCCCCCCTTCACATATCTCCTCCCTTATTCCCACCGTGGGTTCGAATCCCAGGTGATTAGACCTGCTCTAGGTCCATGGATCCAAGGTATCCATCCGTGGGCCCAACGGATTTCACCCCTTCCCCACTTTCCAAGGGCCAGGCCAATTCCAGCTATCCAGGGAACCTGTCGAAACAGAGGCAGCTACAGGAGGGGACACACAAATATTTGTGCCCTGCAGTTACACACCCGTTCCGACAGACTCGATCGCAATCTATCCAGATGAGAACACGTTCTCTTCCGACTAGACCACGCTGGAGTCGCTGTATGTCTCAAATTTGGTACCTTTATTTATAGTTAGTATTTTTGGTGAATTAATTGATTTGTTTTAATTTTTTATTGACTTAGGTAGAACGATTTGGGGAGTTGGGGGGGGGGGGGGTTGTGTGTGTAATGGATTGTCGAGATCGTGGTTGGTTAGTATTTATCTAGTTGTGTTCACCTAGTTGTGCTTGCGAGGGTTGAGCTCTACTCTTTCAGCCCGCCTCTCAACTGCCAATCAATCAATTATTACTAACTAATAAAAAACATTCCACACACACACACCCAGGAAGCAGCCCGCAACAGCTGTCTAACGCCCAGGTACATATTTAATGCTAGGTAACAGGGGCATCAGAATGATAGAAACTCTGCTGATTTCCGTTTGTTCCATCACCGGGGGATCGAATGAGCTACGATTACGAGTCGAGAGCGACGTCCACTCAGCTATGAAGCCCCCTAGTTTGTGAATTGGTGCAAAAGATAATTTGGGAGAGGTTAAGGGAAAGGAATGATGTTTGGTGGCTTTGAAAGCTTTGGATGGGAGGGGGGTTGCCAGTTATGAATTAAAACTGTTAATTATTTAAGATAGGATATATATGCAAAAGACGTTGCGAGATATAGTAAGAAAAGTGTTTCTGACTGAGGTTAGGTACTGTGTGATTGACTTGTATGTTAGGAAAAAGAACACTTATTAGAAGCTTAGATTATCTTTTGAAATGTTTCTTAGCAAATAGTTGCAAATTATTGTGTGAAAAGTATATGGTTCCATTACCCTACACAAACACACGTGAGCACAATTAGTCCACGGGATTCAGAGAGAGTGAGAGTGAACAGCGAAATAGTAACAAAAAATGTGACAATGAGGGGAAACTATGTCATTCAAACGTTAACCATATAAATTACAGTAACACTACCGAGCGTCCACATACATATTCCAATCAATTTACATAAATAAACATTCACTAATATATTCCTTTAAAATGGACACACGCAGATAGTTGCAGTACACATGTCAGTTCAATTACTGGTACACATAAACACTCATAGCTGGACGTGTCTGTCCATCTTGACAATAGTAGACATGTAACAAAAAATGTGACAATAATGGGAAACTATGTCATTCAAACGTATAAATGTTAACCATATAAATTACAGTAACACTAATCGCGCGCACACGTACATATGTCAATCAATTTACATAAATACACATTCACTAATGTGTACCTTTAAAATGGACACATACAGATAATTACCGTACACATGTCAGTTCAATTACAGGTACACATACACACACATAGCTTCACGTGTCTGTCGGTCTTGACAATAGTACACATGGATACGCACACAAAACAGTCCATTATCAATTAATGTGTGTGTGTGTGTGTGTGTATTTATTTTCTCCTTGTATTTACTATATGTATCTGCAGAATCGAGTTATTAGCTCTTGGACCCCGCCTATCATATATATGTATTTTTCCTTTTTTTATATCTACTACATCTATTTCTCTCTAACACACACACACACACACACACACACACACACACACACACACACACACACACACACACACACACACACACACACACACACACACAAACATGCCAAAACTAGAAGACAGAAGAAAAAGAGGTGATATGATCACTACATACAAAATAGTAACAGGAATTGATAAAATCGACAGGGAAGATTTCCTGAGACCTGGCACTTCAAGAACAAGAGGTCATAGATTTAAACAAGCTAAACACAGATGCCGAAGAAATATAAGAAAATTCACCTTCGCAAATAGAGTGGTAGACGGTTAGAACAAGTTAAGTGAGAAGGTGGTGGAGGCCAAGACCGTCAGTAGTTTCAGAGCGTTATATGACAAAGAGTGCTGGGAAGACGGGACACCACGAGCGTAGCTCTCATCCTGTAACTACACTTAGGTAATTACACACACACACACACAAACTGGAGGCCTACCGTCTAAACGGAGAGAGTTCGTTGGTTATAATCCTAATGGTCCCATATCGAATCTCAGTTGATGCAATAGCAAATCGACAGATATTCTTTAACCTGATTCGCCTGTTCACCGGCTCCCCTCCGACCGGGGAGCCAGTCGGCCGAGCGGACAGCACACTGGACACTGGACTTGTGATCGTGTGGTCCCGGGTTCGATTCCGGGCGCCGCCGAGAAACAATGGGCAGAGTTTCTTTCACCCTGTGCCCCTGTTACCTTGCAGTAAAACAGGTACCTGGGTGTTAGTTAGCTGTCACGGGCTGCTTTCTGGGGGTGGAGGCCTGGTCGAGGACCGGACCGCGGGGACACTAAAGCCCCGAAATCATCTCAAGAAGAACCTCAAGAGATAAGCACAAATGAATCCATCAATGGATCCATCTACCTATCTACTTATATCTGTCAATCCATCAATCTATCTTCCCATAAACCAACCATTTATCATTATATACATTTATATTCCATTTATCCGTCTATCAACTCTTCTGTCTATCCATCCATCTACTCATATGTCTTTCCATCCATCAGATAGACGGATGCATCTATGCATCCCTATATCCGTCAATGTATATATTTAGCAATCAATGTAAACATCCATCTATCTACTTATATAAATTTTCCTTTAATCCCTGTTTCACCTGCACCACTCCCCCCTGTTCCCCCATCCCTGTTTCACCTGCACCACTCCCCCCTGTTTCTCCCTCTGCATCCCTGTTTCATCTGCACCACTCCCCCTGCTCCCCCATCCCCATCCTTGTTTCACCTGCACCACTCCCCCTGTTCCCCCATCCCCATCCCTGTTTCACCTGCACCACTCCCCCTGTTCCCCCATCCCCATCCCTGTTTCACCTGCACCACTCCCCCTGTTCCCCCATCCCTGTTTCACCTGCACCACTCCCCCCTGTTCCCCCCTCTTCCTCCCTGTTTCACCTGCACCACTCCCCCTGTTCCCCCATCCCCATCCCTGTTTCACCTGTACAGCACCCCCTGTTCCCCCCTCTTCCTCCCTGTTTCACCTGCACCACTCCCCCTGTTCCCTCTCTTCATTCCACCTCTAAATCCCGTATCCTCCCCCCCCCCACCACAACCTTTGCACCTCTTCCTCTAACTTAAACCAGGACCAATAAACTTCTTTATGTGTTTAATTTAGGTTTTTTCTAAGTACGAAAAAGTCTTCAGCCATCTCAAGCATTATTTTACAATTAACTTTAATTAAATTGGTAGGGGGGGGGGGAGTGATAAGAATAATTAATAATTATTCCTAAATCCTTTAGCTAAAGTCAACACTGGCCAACCTATGCCCGTTCCCTACCCCAGACCATTCCCTCTACAAATACATTAATTTAGTAATAATAAGCCTTAATAATATATTAATAAATAAATTTTAAAATAAATCTGTGTATGGCTGCAGCCTCCAGCATGTGGCCTCATAACATAGACAGACATTCTCTTTATATATATATATATATATATATATATATATATATATATATATATATATATATATATATATATATATATATATATATATATATATATATATATATATATATATATATATATGACAATGTCAGACCACGGAGGAAAATGAAACAGGAATTTCCTTAAGTACTTTCGTATACTAAATACATCTTCAGAAGGAAGATGTATTTGATTCCTTCTGAAGATGTATTTAATATACGAAAGTACTTAAGGAAATTCCTGTTTCATTTTCCTCCGTGGTCTGACATTGTCACATTCTTAATCACGTGTTTATTTTCGTGATATACATATATATATATATATATATATATATATATATATATATATATATATATATATATATATATATATATATATATATATATCAATTTACATAAATAAATATTCACTAATATATTCCTTTAAAATTGACACAAGCGGATTAAGGCGTCCTGTACATACCAGTTGCATTGCTCCTGGCAGTATGGGTTCGAGTCACTTCTGGCATGCGAGTTTTCAGTTGCATATAGTCCTGGGGACCATTAAGGCTTGTTCGCATGTATATATATATATATATATATATATATATATATATATTATATATATATATATATATATATATATATATATATATATATATATATATATTTAAAAAAAATCTGTCATATTTGTAAATTAAATAATAAATATTTAATTATTAAATTTAATTTAATTTGTTTTATTAATATAATTATTTAATAATTTAATAAAATAATAATTTATTAAAAAACATTAATTTGATTACTTATTTAATAAAATTAAATAATAAATAATAAATTAAATATTGATATATACTTGTGTGTCCAGGAGGCCATCTGTGTCCCCTCAGATGGTCTCCCTTATCACAGTTTGTGTCTATGGATGTGTGTGAGTGTGTATATCCCTGTGAGTGTCCGGGTGAGTGTGTGTGAGTGTGAGTGTCCCTGTGAGTGTCCGGGTGCGTGTGTGTCCGGTTATACCTGTGGGTCCAGGAGGCCATCTGTGTCCCCTCAGATGATCTCCCTTATCACAGTCTATGGGTGTGTGTGAGTGTGAGTGCCCCTGTAAGTGTTCGGGTGAGGGTGTGTGTGTGTGTGTGTGAGTGTCCGGGTTTATGTGAGGTTTGGTTCCAGGGAAACATCCTTCCCCCCCCCCCCCTTCACATATCTCCTCCCTTATTCCCACCGTGGGTTCGAATCCCAGGTGATTAGACCTGCTCTAGGTCCATGGATCCAAGGTATCCATCCGTGGGCCCAACGGATTTCACCCCTTCCCCACTTTCCAAGGGCCAGGCCAATTCCAGCTATCCAGGGAACCTGTCGAAACAGAGGCAGCTACAGGAGGGGACACACAAATATTTGTGCCCTGCAGTTACACACCCGTTCCGACAGACTCGATCGCAATCTATCCAGATGAGAACACGTTCTCTTCCGACTAGACCACGCTGGAGTCGCTGTATGTCTCAAATTTGGTACCTTTATTTATAGTTAGTATTTTTGGTGAATTAATTGATTTGTTTTAATTTTTTATTGACTTAGGTAGAACGATTTGGGGAGTTGGGGGGGGGGGGGTTGTGTGTGTAATGGATTGTCGAGATCGTGGTTGGTTAGTATTTATCTAGTTGTGTTCACCTAGTTGTGCTTGCGAGGGTTGAGCTCTACTCTTTCAGCCCGCCTCTCAACTGCCAATCAATCAATTATTACTAACTAATAAAAAACATTCCACACACACACACCCAGGAAGCAGCCCGCAACAGCTGTCTAACGCCCAGGTACATATTTAATGCTAGGTAACAGGGGCATCAGAATGATAGAAACTCTGCTGATTTCCGTTTGTTCCATCACCGGGGGATCGAATGAGCTACGATTACGAGTCGAGAGCGACGTCCACTCAGCTATGAAGCCCCCTAGTTTGTGAATTGGTGCAAAAGATAATTTGGGAGAGGTTAAGGGAAAGGAATGATGTTTGGTGGCTTTGAAAGCTTTGGATGGGAGGGGGGTTGCCAGTTATGAATTAAAACTGTTAATTATTTAAGATAGGATATATATGCAAAAGACGTTGCGAGATATAGTAAGAAAAGTGTTTCTGACTGAGGTTAGGTACTGTGTGATTGACTTGTATGTTAGGAAAAAGAACACTTATTAGAAGCTTAGATTATCTTTTGAAATGTTTCTTAGCAAATAGTTGCAAATTATTGTGTGAAAAGTATATGGTTCCATTACCCTACACAAACACACGTGAGCACAATTAGTCCACGGGATTCAGAGAGAGTGAGAGTGAACAGCGAAATAGTAACAAAAAATGTGACAATGAGGGGAAACTATGTCATTCAAACGTTAACCATATAAATTACAGTAACACTAACCGAGCGTCCACATACATATTCCAATCAATTTACATAAATAAACATTCACTAATATATTCCTTTAAAATGGACACACGCAGATAGTTGCAGTACACATGTCAGTTCAATTACTGGTACACATAAACACTCATAGCTGGACGTGTCTGTCCATCTTGACAATAGTAGACATGTAACAAAAAATGTGACAATAATGGGAAACTATGTCATTCAAACGTATAAATGTTAACCATATAAATTACAGTAACACTAATCGCGCGCACACGTACATATGTCAATCAATTTACATAAATACACATTCACTAATGTGTACCTTTAAAATGGACACATACAGATAATTACCGTACACATGTCAGTTCAATTACAGGTACACATACACACACATAGCTTCACGTGTCTGTCGGTCTTGACAATAGTACACATGGATACGCACACAAAACAGTCCATTATCAATTAATGTGTGTGTGTGTGTGTGTGTATTTATTTTCTCCTTGTATTTACTATATGTATCTGCAGAATCGAGTTATTAGCTCTTGGACCCCGCCTATCATATATATGTATTTTTCCTTTTTTTATATCTACTACATCTATTTCTCTCTAACACACACACACACACACACACACACACACACACACACACACACACACACACACACACACACACACACACACACACACACACACACACACACACACACAAACATGCCAAAACTAGAAGACAGAAGAAAAAGAGGTGATATGATCACTACATACAAAATAGTAACAGGAATTGATAAAATCGACAGGGAAGATTTCCTGAGACCTGGCACTTCAAGAACAAGAGGTCATAGATTTAAACAAGCTAAACACAGATGCCGAAGAAATATAAGAAAATTCACCTTCGCAAATAGAGTGGTAGACGGTTAGAACAAGTTAAGTGAGAAGGTGGTGGAGGCCAAGACCGTCAGTAGTTTCAGAGCGTTATATGACAAAGAGTGCTGGGAAGACGGGACACCACGAGCGTAGCTCTCATCCTGTAACTACACTTAGGTAATTACACACACACACACACAAACTGGAGGCCTACCGTCTAAACGGAGAGAGTTCGTTGGTTATAATCCTAATGGTCCCATATCGAATCTCAGTTGATGCAATAGCAAATCGACAGATATTCTTTAACCTGATTCGCCTGTTCACCGGCTCCCCTCCGACCGGGGAGCCAGTCGGCCGAGCGGACAGCACACTGGACACTGGACTTGTGATCGTGTGGTCCCGGGTTCGATTCCGGGCGCCGCCGAGAAACAATGGGCAGAGTTTCTTTCACCCTGTGCCCCTGTTACCTTGCAGTAAAACAGGTACCTGGGTGTTAGTTAGCTGTCACGGGCTGCTTTCTGGGGGTGGAGGCCTGGTCGAGGACCGGACCGCGGGGACACTAAAGCCCCGAAATCATCTCAAGAAGAACCTCAAGAGATAAGCACAAATGAATCCATCAATGGATCCATCTACCTATCTACTTATATCTGTCAATCCATCAATCTATCTTCCCATAAACCAACCATTTATCATTATATACATTTATATTCCATTTATCCGTCTATCAACTCTTCTGTCTATCCATCCATCTACTCATATGTCTTTCCATCCATCAGATAGACGGATGCATCTATGCATCCCTATATCCGTCAATGTATATATTTAGCAATCAATGTAAACATCCATCTATCTACTTATATAAATTTTCCTTTAATCCCTGTTTCACCTGCACCACTCCCCCCTGTTCCCCCATCCCTGTTTCACCTGCACCACTCCCCCCTGTTTCTCCCTCTGCATCCCTGTTTCATCTGCACCACTCCCCCTGCTCCCCCATCCCCATCCTTGTTTCACCTGCACCACTCCCCCTGTTCCCCCATCCCCATCCCTGTTTCACCTGCACCACTCCCCCTGTTCCCCCATCCCCATCCCTGTTTCACCTGCACCACTCCCCCTGTTCCCCCATCCCTGTTTCACCTGCACCACTCCCCCCTGTTCCCCCCTCTTCCTCCCTGTTTCACCTGCACCACTCCCCCTGTTCCCCCATCCCCATCCCTGTTTCACCTGTACAGCACCCCCTGTTCCCCCCTCTTCCTCCCTGTTTCACCTGCACCACTCCCCCTGTTCCCTCTCTTCATTCCACCTCTAAATCCCGTATCCTCCCCCCCCCCCACCACAACCTTTGCACCTCTTCCTCTAACTTAAACCAGGACCAATAAACTTCTTTATGTGTTTAATTTAGGTTTTTTCTAAGTACGAAAAAGTCTTCAGCCATCTCAAGCATTATTTTACAATTAACTTTAATTAAATTGGTAGGGGGGGGGGGGAGTGATAAGAATAATTAATAATTATTCCTAAATCCTTTAGCTAAAGTCAACACTGGCCAACCTATGCCCGTTCCCTACCCCAGACCATTCCCTCTACAAATACATTAATTTAGTAATAATAAGCCTTAATAATATATTAATAAATAAATTTTAAAATAAATCTGTGTATGGCTGCAGCCTCCAGCATGTGGCCTCATAACATAGACAGACATTCTCTTTATATATATATATATATATATATATATATATATATATATATATATATATATATATATATATATATATATATATATATATATATATATATATATATATATATGACAATGTCAGACCACGGAGGAAAATGAAACAGGAATTTCCTTAAGTACTTTCGTATACTAAATACATCTTCAGAAGGAAGATGTATTTGATTCCTTCTGAAGATGTATTTAATATACGAAAGTACTTAAGGAAATTCCTGTTTCATTTTCCTCCGTGGTCTGACATTGTCACATTCTTAATCACGTGTTTATTTTCGTGATATACATATATATATATATATATATATATATATATATATATATATATATATATATATATATATATATATATATATATATCAATTTACATAAATAAATATTCACTAATATATTCCTTTAAAATTGACACAAGCGGATTAAGGCGTCCTGTACATACCAGTTGCATTGCTCCTGGCAGTATGGGTTCGAGTCACTTCTGGCATGCGAGTTTTCAGTTGCATATAGTCCTGGGGACCATTAAGGCTTGTTCGCATGTATATATATATATATATATATATATATATATATATATATATATATATATATATATATATATATATATATATATATATATATATATATATATATATATATTTAAAAAAAATCTGTCATATTTGTAAATTAAATAATAAATATTTAATTATTAAATTTAATTTAATTTGTTTTATTAATATAATTATTTAATAATTTAATAAAATAATAATTTATTAAAAAACATTAATTTGATTACTTATTTAATAAAATTAAATAATAAATAATAAATTAAATATTGATATATACTTGTGTGTCCAGGAGGCCATCTGTGTCCCCTCAGATGGTCTCCCTTATCACAGTTTGTGTCTATGGATGTGTGTGAGTGTGTATATCCCTGTGAGTGTCCGGGTGAGTGTGTGTGAGTGTGAGTGTCCCTGTGAGTGTCCGGGTGCGTGTGTGTCCGGTTATACCTGTGGGTCCAGGAGGCCATCTGTGTCCCCTCAGATGATCTCCCTTATCACAGTCTATGGGTGTGTGTGAGTGTGAGTGCCCCTGTAAGTGTTCGGGTGAGGGTGTGTGTGTGTGTGTGTGAGTGTCCGGGTTTATGTGAGGTTTGGTTCCAGGGAAACATCCTTCCCCCCCCCCCCCTTCACATATCTCCTCCCTTATTCCCACCGTGGGTTCGAATCCCAGGTGATTAGACCTGCTCTAGGTCCATGGATCCAAGGTATCCATCCGTGGGCCCAACGGATTTCACCCCTTCCCCACTTTCCAAGGGCCAGGCCAATTCCAGCTATCCAGGGAACCTGTCGAAACAGAGGCAGCTACAGGAGGGGACACACAAATATTTGTGCCCTGCAGTTACACACCCGTTCCGACAGACTCGATCGCAATCTATCCAGATGAGAACACGTTCTCTTCCGACTAGACCACGCTGGAGTCGCTGTATGTCTCAAATTTGGTACCTTTATTTATAGTTAGTATTTTTGGTGAATTAATTGATTTGTTTTAATTTTTTATTGACTTAGGTAGAACGATTTGGGGAGTTGGGGGGGGGGGGGGGTTGTGTGTGTAATGGATTGTCGAGATCGTGGTTGGTTAGTATTTATCTAGTTGTGTTCACCTAGTTGTGCTTGCGAGGGTTGAGCTCTACTCTTTCAGCCCGCCTCTCAACTGCCAATCAATCAATTATTACTAACTAATAAAAAACATTCCACACACACACACCCAGGAAGCAGCCCGCAACAGCTGTCTAACGCCCAGGTACATATTTAATGCTAGGTAACAGGGGCATCAGAATGATAGAAACTCTGCTGATTTCCGTTTGTTCCATCACCGGGGGATCGAATGAGCTACGATTACGAGTCGAGAGCGACGTCCACTCAGCTATGAAGCCCCCTAGTTTGTGAATTGGTGCAAAAGATAATTTGGGAGAGGTTAAGGGAAAGGAATGATGTTTGGTGGCTTTGAAAGCTTTGGATGGGAGGGGGGTTGCCAGTTATGAATTAAAACTGTTAATTATTTAAGATAGGATATATATGCAAAAGACGTTGCGAGATATAGTAAGAAAAGTGTTTCTGACTGAGGTTAGGTACTGTGTGATTGACTTGTATGTTAGGAAAAAGAACACTTATTAGAAGCTTAGATTATCTTTTGAAATGTTTCTTAGCAAATAGTTGCAAATTATTGTGTGAAAAGTATATGGTTCCATTACCCTACACAAACACACGTGAGCACAATTAGTCCACGGGATTCAGAGAGAGTGAGAGTGAACAGCGAAATAGTAACAAAAAATGTGACAATGAGGGGAAACTATGTCATTCAAACGTTAACCATATAAATTACAGTAACACTAACCGAGCGTCCACATACATATTCCAATCAATTTACATAAATAAACATTCACTAATATATTCCTTTAAAATGGACACACGCAGATAGTTGCAGTACACATGTCAGTTCAATTACTGGTACACATAAACACTCATAGCTGGACGTGTCTGTCCATCTTGACAATAGTAGACATGTAACAAAAAATGTGACAATAATGGGAAACTATGTCATTCAAACGTATAAATGTTAACCATATAAATTACAGTAACACTAATCGCGCGCACACGTACATATGTCAATCAATTTACATAAATACACATTCACTAATGTGTACCTTTAAAATGGACACATACAGATAATTACCGTACACATGTCAGTTCAATTACAGGTACACATACACACACATAGCTTCACGTGTCTGTCGGTCTTGACAATAGTACACATGGATACGCACACAAAACAGTCCATTATCAATTAATGTGTGTGTGTGTGTGTGTGTATTTATTTTCTCCTTGTATTTACTATATGTATCTGCAGAATCGAGTTATTAGCTCTTGGACCCCGCCTATCATATATATGTATTTTTCCTTTTTTTATATCTACTACATCTATTTCTCTCTAACACACACACACACACACACACACACACACACACACACACACACACACACACACACACACACACACACACACACACACACACACACACACACACACACACACACAAACATGCCAAAACTAGAAGACAGAAGAAAAAGAGGTGATATGATCACTACATACAAAATAGTAACAGGAATTGATAAAATCGACAGGGAAGATTTCCTGAGACCTGGCACTTCAAGAACAAGAGGTCATAGATTTAAACAAGCTAAACACAGATGCCGAAGAAATATAAGAAAATTCACCTTCGCAAATAGAGTGGTAGACGGTTGGAACAAGTTAAGTGAGAAGGTGGTGGAGGCCAAGACCGTCAGTAGTTTCAGAGCGTTATATGACAAAGAGTGCTGGGAAGACGGGACACCACGAGCGTAGCTCTCATCCTGTAACTACACTTAGGTAATTACACACACACACACACAAACTGGAGGCCTACCGTCTAAACGGAGAGAGTTCGTTGGTTATAATCCTAATGGTCCCATATCGAATCTCAGTTGATGCAATAGCAAATCGACAGATATTCTTTAACCTGATTCGCCTGTTCACCGGCTCCCCTCCGACCGGGGAGCCAGTCGGCCGAGCGGACAGCACACTGGACACTGGACTTGTGATCGTGTGGTTCCCGGGTTCGATTCCGGGCGCCGCCGAGAAACAATGGGCAGAGTTTCTTTCACCCTGTGCCCCTGTTACCTTGCAGTAAAACAGGTACCTGGGTGTTAGTTAGCTGTCACGGGCTGCTTTCTGGGGGTGGAGGCCTGGTCGAGGACCGGACCGCGGGGACACTAAAGCCCCGAAATCATCTCAAGAAGAACCTCAAGAGATAAGCACAAATGAATCCATCAATGGATCCATCTACCTATCTACTTATATCTGTCAATCCATCAATCTATCTTCCCATAAACCAACCATTTATCATTATATACATTTATATTCCATTTATCCGTCTATCAACTCTTCTGTCTATCCATCCATCTACTCATATGTCTTTCCATCCATCAGATAGACGGATGCATCTATGCATCCCTATATCCGTCAATGTATATATTTAGCAATCAATGTAAACATCCATCTATCTACTTATATAAATTTTCCTTTAATCCCTGTTTCACCTGCACCACTCCCCCCTGTTCCCCCATCCCTGTTTCACCTGCACCACTCCCCCCTGTTTCTCCCTCTGCATCCCTGTTTCATCTGCACCACTCCCCCTGCTCCCCCATCCCCATCCTTGTTTCACCTGCACCACTCCCCCTGTTCCCCCATCCCCATCCCTGTTTCACCTGCACCACTCCCCCTGTTCCCCCATCCCCATCCCTGTTTCACCTGCACCACTCCCCCTGTTCCCCCATCCCTGTTTCACCTGCACCACTCCCCCCTGTTCCCCCCTCTTCCTCCCTGTTTCACCTGCACCACTCCCCCTGTTCCCCCATCCCCATCCCTGTTTCACCTGTACAGCACCCCCTGTTCCCCCCTCTTCCTCCCTGTTTCACCTGCACCACTCCCCCTGTTCCCTCTCTTCATTCCACCTCTAAATCCCGTATCCTCCCCCCCCCCCACCACAACCTTTGCACCTCTTCCTCTAACTTAAACCAGGACCAATAAACTTCTTTATGTGTTTAATTTAGGTTTTTTCTAAGTACGAAAAAGTCTTCAGCCATCTCAAGCATTATTTTACAATTAACTTTAATTAAATTGGTAGGGGGGGGGGGGAGTGATAAGAATAATTAATAATTATTCCTAAATCCTTTAGCTAAAGTCAACACTGGCCAACCTATGCCCGTTCCCTACCCCAGACCATTCCCTCTACAAATACATTAATTTAGTAATAATAAGCCTTAATAATATATTAATAAATAAATTTTAAAATAAATCTGTGTATGGCTGCAGCCTCCAGCATGTGGCCTCATAACATAGACAGACATTCTCTTTATATATATATATATATATATATATATATATATATATATATATATATATATATATATATATATATATATATATATATATATATATATATATATATATATATGACAATGTCAGACCACGGAGGAAAATGAAACAGGAATTTCCTTAAGTACTTTCGTATACTAAATACATCTTCAGAAGGAAGATGTATTTGATTCCTTCTGAAGATGTATTTAATATACGAAAGTACTTAAGGAAATTCCTGTTTCATTTTCCTCCGTGGTCTGACATTGTCACATTCTTAATCACGTGTTTATTTTCGTGATATACATATATATATATATATATATATATATATATATATATATATATATATATATATATATATATATATATATATATATCAATTTACATAAATAAATATTCACTAATATATTCCTTTAAAATTGACACAAGCGGATTAAGGCGTCCTGTACATACCAGTTGCATTGCTCCTGGCAGTATGGGTTCGAGTCACTTCTGGCATGCGAGTTTTCAGTTGCATATAGTCCTGGGGACCATTAAGGCTTGTTCGCATGTATATATATATATATATATATATATATATATATATATATATATATATATATATATATATATATATATATATATATATATATTTAAAAAAAATCTGTCATATTTGTAAATTAAATAATAAATATTTAATTATTAAATTTAATTTAATTTGTTTTATTAATATAATTATTTAATAATTTAATAAAATAATAATTTATTAAAAAACATTAATTTGATTACTTATTTAATAAAATTAAATAATAAATAATAAATTAAATATTGATATATACTTGTGTGTCCAGGAGGCCATCTGTGTCCCCTCAGATGGTCTCCCTTATCACAGTTTGTGTCTATGGATGTGTGTGAGTGTGTATATCCCTGTGAGTGTCCGGGTGAGTGTGTGTGAGTGTGAGTGTCCCTGTGAGTGTCCGGGTGCGTGTGTGTCCGGTTATACCTGTGGGTCCAGGAGGCCATCTGTGTCCCCTCAGATGATCTCCCTTATCACAGTCTATGGGTGTGTGTGAGTGTGAGTGCCCCTGTAAGTGTTCGGGTGAGGGTGTGTGTGTGTGTGTGTGAGTGTCCGGGTTTATGTGAGGTTTGGTTCCAGGGAAACATCCTTCCCCCCCCCCCCCTTCACATATCTCCTCCCTTATTCCCACCGTGGGTTCGAATCCCAGGTGATTAGACCTGCTCTAGGTCCATGGATCCAAGGTATCCATCCGTGGGCCCAACGGATTTCACCCCTTCCCCACTTTCCAAGGGCCAGGCCAATTCCAGCTATCCAGGGAACCTGTCGAAACAGAGGCAGCTACAGGAGGGGACACACAAATATTTGTGCCCTGCAGTTACACACCCGTTCCGACAGACTCGATCGCAATCTATCCAGATGAGAACACGTTCTCTTCCGACTAGACCACGCTGGAGTCGCTGTATGTCTCAAATTTGGTACCTTTATTTATAGTTAGTATTTTTGGTGAATTAATTGATTTGTTTTAATTTTTTATTGACTTAGGTAGAACGATTTGGGGAGTTGGGGGGGGGGGGGTTGTGTGTGTAATGGATTGTCGAGATCGTGGTTGGTTAGTATTTATCTAGTTGTGTTCACCTAGTTGTGCTTGCGAGGGTTGAGCTCTACTCTTTCAGCCCGCCTCTCAACTGCCAATCAATCAATTATTACTAACTAATAAAAAACATTCCACACACACACACCCAGGAAGCAGCCCGCAACAGCTGTCTAACGCCCAGGTACATATTTAATGCTAGGTAACAGGGGCATCAGAATGATAGAAACTCTGCTGATTTCCGTTTGTTCCATCACCGGGGGATCGAATGAGCTACGATTACGAGTCGAGAGCGACGTCCACTCAGCTATGAAGCCCCCTAGTTTGTGAATTGGTGCAAAAGATAATTTGGGAGAGGTTAAGGGAAAGGAATGATGTTTGGTGGCTTTGAAAGCTTTGGATGGGAGGGGGGTTGCCAGTTATGAATTAAAACTGTTAATTATTTAAGATAGGATATATATGCAAAAGACGTTGCGAGATATAGTAAGAAAAGTGTTTCTGACTGAGGTTAGGTACTGTGTGATTGACTTGTATGTTAGGAAAAAGAACACTTATTAGAAGCTTAGATTATCTTTTGAAATGTTTCTTAGCAAATAGTTGCAAATTATTGTGTGAAAAGTATATGGTTCCATTACCCTACACAAACACACGTGAGCACAATTAGTCCACGGGATTCAGAGAGAGTGAGAGTGAACAGCGAAATAGTAACAAAAAATGTGACAATGAGGGGAAACTATGTCATTCAAACGTTAACCATATAAATTACAGTAACACTAACCGAGCGTCCACATACATATTCCAATCAATTTACATAAATAAACATTCACTAATATATTCCTTTAAAATGGACACACGCAGATAGTTGCAGTACACATGTCAGTTCAATTACTGGTACACATAAACACTCATAGCTGGACGTGTCTGTCCATCTTGACAATAGTAGACATGTAACAAAAAATGTGACAATAATGGGAAACTATGTCATTCAAACGTATAAATGTTAACCATATAAATTACAGTAACACTAATCGCGCGCACACGTACATATGTCAATCAATTTACATAAATACACATTCACTAATGTGTACCTTTAAAATGGACACATACAGATAATTACCGTACACATGTCAGTTCAATTACAGGTACACATACACACACATAGCTTCACGTGTCTGTCGGTCTTGACAATAGTACACATGGATACGCACACAAAACAGTCCATTATCAATTAATGTGTGTGTGTGTGTGTGTGTATTTATTTTCTCCTTGTATTTACTATATGTATCTGCAGAATCGAGTTATTAGCTCTTGGACCCCGCCTATCATATATATGTATTTTTCCTTTTTTTATATCTACTACATCTATTTCTCTCTAACACACACACACACACACACACACACACACACACACACACACACACACACACACACACACACACACACACACACACACACACACACACACACACACACAAACATGCCAAAACTAGAAGACAGAAGAAAAAGAGGTGATATGATCACTACATACAAAATAGTAACAGGAATTGATAAAATCGACAGGGAAGATTTCCTGAGACCTGGCACTTCAAGAACAAGAGGTCATAGATTTAAACAAGCTAAACACAGATGCCGAAGAAATATAAGAAAATTCACCTTCGCAAATAGAGTGGTAGACGGTTGGAACAAGTTAAGTGAGAAGGTGGTGGAGGCCAAGACCGTCAGTAGTTTCAGAGCGTTATATGACAAAGAGTGCTGGGAAGACGGGACACCACGAGCGTAGCTCTCATCCTGTAACTACACTTAGGTAATTACACACACACACACACAAACTGGAGGCCTACCGTCTAAACGGAGAGAGTTCGTTGGTTATAATCCTAATGGTCCCATATCGAATCTCAGTTGATGCAATAGCAAATCGACAGATATTCTTTAACCTGATTCGCCTGTTCACCGGCTCCCCTCCGACCGGGGAGCCAGTCGGCCGAGCGGACAGCACACTGGACACTGGACTTGTGATCGTGTGGTTCCCGGGTTCGATTCCGGGCGCCGCCGAGAAACAATGGGCAGAGTTTCTTTCACCCTGTGCCCCTGTTACCTTGCAGTAAAACAGGTACCTGGGTGTTAGTTAGCTGTCACGGGCTGCTTTCTGGGGGTGGAGGCCTGGTCGAGGACCGGACCGCGGGGACACTAAAGCCCCGAAATCATCTCAAGAAGAACCTCAAGAGATAAGCACAAATGAATCCATCAATGGATCCATCTACCTATCTACTTATATCTGTCAATCCATCAATCTATCTTCCCATAAACCAACCATTTATCATTATATACATTTATATTCCATTTATCCGTCTATCAACTCTTCTGTCTATCCATCCATCTACTCATATGTCTTTCCATCCATCAGATAGACGGATGCATCTATGCATCCCTATATCCGTCAATGTATATATTTAGCAATCAATGTAAACATCCATCTATCTACTTATATAAATTTTCCTTTAATCCCTGTTTCACCTGCACCACTCCCCCCTGTTCCCCCATCCCTGTTTCACCTGCACCACTCCCCCCTGTTTCTCCCTCTGCATCCCTGTTTCATCTGCACCACTCCCCCTGCTCCCCCATCCCCATCCTTGTTTCACCTGCACCACTCCCCCTGTTCCCCCATCCCCATCCCTGTTTCACCTGCACCACTCCCCCTGTTCCCCCATCCCCATCCCTGTTTCACCTGCACCACTCCCCCTGTTCCCCCATCCCTGTTTCACCTGCACCACTCCCCCCTGTTCCCCCCTCTTCCTCCCTGTTTCACCTGCACCACTCCCCCTGTTCCCCCATCCCCATCCCTGTTTCACCTGTACAGCACCCCCTGTTCCCCCCTCTTCCTCCCTGTTTCACCTGCACCACTCCCCCTGTTCCCTCTCTTCATTCCACCTCTATATCCCGTATCCTCCCCCCCCCCACCACAACCTTTGCACCTCTTCCTCTAACTTAAACCAGGACCAATAAACTTCTTTATGTGTTTAATTTAGGTTTTTTCTAAGTACGAAAAAGTCTTCAGCCATCTCAAGCATTATTTTACAATTAACTTTAATTAAATTGGTAGGGGGGGGGGGGGAGTGATAAGAATAATTAATAATTATTCCTAAATCCTTTAGCTAAAGTCAACACTGGCCAACCTATGCCCGTTCCCTACCCCAGACCATTCCCTCTACAAATACATTAATTTAGTAATAATAAGCCTTAATAATATATTAATAAATAAATTTTAAAATAAATCTGTGTATGGCTGCAGCCTCCAGCATGTGGCCTCATAACATAGACAGACATTCTCTTTATATATATATATATATATATATATATATATATATATATATATATATATATATATATATATATATATATATATATATATATATATATATATATATATATATATATATATATATGACAATGTCAGACCACGGAGGAAAATGAAACAGGAATTTCCTTAAGTACTTTCGTATACTAAATACATCTTCAGAAGGAAGATGTATTTGATTCCTTCTGAAGATGTATTTAATATACGAAAGTACTTAAGGAAATTCCTGTTTCATTTTCCTCCGTGGTCTGACATTGTCACATTCTTAATCACGTGTTTATTTTCGTGATATACATATATATATATATATATATATATATATATATATATATATATATATATATATATATATATATATATATATATATATATATATATATATATATATATATATATATCAATTTACATAAATAAATATTCACTAATATATTCCTTTAAAATTGACACAAGCGGATTAAGGCGTCCTGTACATACCAGTTGCATTGCTCCTGGCAGTATGGGTTCGAGTCACTTCTGGCATGCGAGTTTTCAGTTGCATATAGTCCTGGGGACCATTAAGGCTTGTTCGCATGTATATATATATATATATACATATATATATATATATATATATATATATATATATATATATATATATATATATATATATTTAAAAAAAATCTGTCATATTTGTAAATTAAATAATAAATATTTAATTATTAAATTTAATTTAATTTGTTTTATTAATATAATTATTTAATAATTTAATAAAATAATAATTTATTAAAAAACATTAATTTGATTACTTATTTAATAAAATTAAATAATAAATAATAAATTAAATATTGATATATACTTGTGTGTCCAGGAGGCCATCTGTGTCCCCTCAGATGGTCTCCCTTATCACAGTTTGTGTCTATGGATGTGTGTGAGTGTGTATATCCCTGTGAGTGTCCGGGTGAGCGTGTGTGAGTGTGAGTGTCCCTGTGAGTGTCCGGGTGCGTGTGTGTCCGGTTATACCTGTGGGTCCAGGAGGCCATCTGTGTCCCCTCAGATGATCTCCCTTATCACAGTCTATGGGTGTGTGTGAGTGTGAGTGCCCCTGTAAGTGTTCGGGTGAGGGTGTGTGTGTGTGAGTGTCCGGGTTTATGTGAGGTTTGGTTCCAGGGAAACATCCTTCCCCCCCCCCCCCCTTCACATATCTCCTCCCTTATTCCCACCGTGGGTTCGAATCCCAGGTGATTAGACCTGCTCTAGGTCCATGGATCCAAGGTATACATCCGTGGGCCCAACGGATTTCACCCCTTCCCCACTTTCCAAGGGCCAGGCCAATTCCAGTTATCCAGGGAACCTGTCGAAACAGAGGCAGCTACAGGAGGGGACACACAAATATTTGTGCCCTGCAGTTACACACCCGTTCCGACAGACTCGATCGCAATCTATCCAGATGAGAACACGTTCTCTTCCGACTAGACCACGCTGGAGTCGCTGTATGTCTCAAATTTGGTACCTTTATTTATAGTTAGTATTTTTGGTGAATTAATTGATTTGTTTTAATTTTTTATTGACTTAGGTAGAACGATTTGGGGAGTTGGGGGGGGGGGGTTGTGTGTGTAATGGATTGTCGAGATCGTGGTTGGTTAGTATTTATCTAGTTGTGTTCACCTAGTTGTGCTTGCGAGGGTTGAGCTCTACTCTTTCAGCCCGCCTCTCAACTGCCAATCAATCAATTATTACTAACTAATAAAAAACATTCCACACACACACACCCAGGAAGCAGCCCGCAACAGCTGTCTAACGCCCAGGTACATATTTAATGCTAGGTAACAGGGGCATCAGAATGATAGAAACTCTGCTGATTTCCGTTTGTTCCATCACCGGGGGATCGAATGAGCTACGATTACGAGTCGAGAGCGACGTCCACTCAGCTATGAAGCCCCCTAGTTTGTGAATTGGTGCAAAAGATAATTTGGGAGAGGTTAAGGGAAAGGAATGATGTTTGGTGGCTTTGAAAGCTTTGGATGGGAGGGGGGTTGCCAGTTATGAATTAAAACTGTTAATTATTTAAGATAGGATATATATGCAAAAGACGTTGCGAGATATAGTAAGAAAAGTGTTTCTGACTGAGGTTAGGTACTGTGTGATTGACTTGTATGTTAGGAAAAAGAACACTTATTAGAAGCTTAGATTATCTTTTGAAATGTTTCTTAGCAAATAGTTGCAAATTATTGTGTGAAAAGTATATGGTTCCATTACCCTACACAAACACACGTGAGCACAATTAGTCCACGGGATTCAGAGAGAGTGAGAGTGAACAGCGAAATAGTAACAAAAAATGTGACAATGAGGGGAAACTATGTCATTCAAACGTTAACCATATAAATTACAGTAACACTAACCGAGCGTCCACATACATATTCCAATCAATTTACATAAATAAACATTCACTAATATATTCCTTTAAAATGGACACACGCAGATAGTTGCAGTACACATGTCAGTTCAATTACTGGTACACATAAACACTCATAGCTGGACGTGTCTGTCCATCTTGACAATAGTAGACATGTAACAAAAAATGTGACAATAATGGGAAACTATGTCATTCAAACGTATAAATGTTAACCATATAAATTACAGTAACACTAATCGCGCGCACACGTACATATGTCAATCAATTTACATAAATACACATTCACTAATGTGTACCTTTAAAATGGACACATACAGATAATTACCGTACACATGTCAGTTCAATTACAGGTACACATACACACACATAGCTTCACGTGTCTGTCGGTCTTGACAATAGTACACATGGATACGCACACAAAACAGTCCATTATCAATTAATGTGTGTGTGTGTGTGTGTGTATTTATTTTCTCCTTGTATTTACTATATGTATCTGCAGAATCGAGTTATTAGCTCTTGGACCCCGCCTATCATATATATGTATTTTTCCTTTTTTTTATATCTACTACATCTATTTCTCTCTAACACACACACACACACACACACACACACACACACACACACACACACACACACACACACACACACACACACACACACACACAAACATGCCAAAACTAGAAGACAGAAGAAAAAGAGGTGATATGATCACTACATACAAAATAGTAACAGGAATTGATAAAATCGACAGGGAAGATTTCCTGAGACCTGGCACTTCAAGAACAAGAGGTCATAGATTTAAACAAGCTAAACACAGATGCCGAAGAAATATAAGAAAATTCACCTTCGCAAATAGAGTGGTAGACGGTTGGAACAAGTTAAGTGAGAAGGTGGTGGAGGCCAAGACCGTCAGTAGTTTCAGAGCGTTATATGACAAAGAGTGCTGGGAAGACGGGACACCACGAGCGTAGCTCTCATCCTGTAACTACACTTAGGTAATTACACACACACACACACAAACTGGAGGCCTACCGTCTAAACGGAGAGAGTTCGTTGGTTATAATCCTAATGGTCCCATATCGAATCTCAGTTGATGCAATAGCAAATCGACAGATATTCTTTAACCTGATTCGCCTGTTCACCGGCTCCCCTCCGACCGGGGAGCCAGTCGGCCGAGCGGACAGCACACTGGACACTGGACTTGTGATCGTGTGGTTCCCGGGTTCGATTCCGGGCGCCGCCGAGAAACAATGGGCAGAGTTTCTTTCACCCTGTGCCCCTGTTACCTTGCAGTAAAACAGGTACCTGGGTGTTAGTTAGCTGTCACGGGCTGCTTTCTGGGGGTGGAGGCCTGGTCGAGGACCGGACCGCGGGGACACTAAAGCCCCGAAATCATCTCAAGAAGAACCTCAAGAGATAAGCACAAATGAATCCATCAATGGATCCATCTACCTATCTACTTATATCTGTCAATCCATCAATCTATCTTCCCATAAACCAACCATTTATCATTATATACATTTATATTCCATTTATCCGTCTATCAACTCTTCTGTCTATCCATCCATCTACTCATATGTCTTTCCATCCATCAGATAGACGGATGCATCTATGCATCCCTATATCCGTCAATGTATATATTTAGCAATCAATGTAAACATCCATCTATCTACTTATATAAATTTTCCTTTAATCCCTGTTTCACCTGCACCACTCCCCCCTGTTCCCCCATCCCTGTTTCACCTGCACCACTCCCCCCTGTTTCTCCCTCTGCATCCCTGTTTCATCTGCACCACTCCCCCTGCTCCCCCATCCCCATCCTTGTTTCACCTGCACCACTCCCCCTGTTCCCCCATCCCCATCCCTGTTTCACCTGCACCACTCCCCCTGTTCCCCCATCCCCATCCCTGTTTCACCTGCACCACTCCCCCTGTTCCCCCATCCCTGTTTCACCTGCACCACTCCCCCCTGTTCCCCCCTCTTCCTCCCTGTTTCACCTGCACCACTCCCCCTGTTCCCCCATCCCCATCCCTGTTTCACCTGTACAGCACCCCCTGTTCCCCCCTCTTCCTCCCTGTTTCACCTGCACCACTCCCCCTGTTCCCTCTCTTCATTCCACCTCTATATCCCGTATCCTCCCCCCCCCCCCACCACAACCTTTGCACCTCTTCCTCTAACTTAAACCAGGACCAATAAACTTCTTTATGTGTTTAATTTAGGTTTTTTCTAAGTACGAAAAAGTCTTCAGCCATCTCAAGCATTATTTTACAATTAACTTTAATTAAATTGGTAGGGGGGGGGGGAGTGATAAGAATAATTAATAATTATTCCTAAATCCTTTAGCTAAAGTCAACACTGGCCAACCTATGCCCGTTCCCTACCCCAGACCATTCCCTCTACAAATACATTAATTTAGTAATAATAAGCCTTAATAATATATTAATAAATAAATTTTAAAATAAATCTGTGTATGGCTGCAGCCTCCAGCATGTGGCCTCATAACATAGACAGACATTCTCTTTATATATATATATATATATATATATATATATATATATATATATATATAAATATATATATATATATATATATGACAATGTCAGACCACGGAGGAAAATGAAACAGGAATTTCCTTAAGTACTTTCGTATACTAAATACATCTTCAGAAGGAAGATGTATTTGATTCCTTCTGAAGATGTATTTAATATACGAAAGTACTTAAGGAAATTCCTGTTTCATTTTCCTCCGTGGTCTGACATTGTCACATTCTTAATCACGTGTTTATTTTCGTGATATACATATATATATATATATATATATATATATGTCGTACCTAGTAGCCAGAACTCACTTCTCAGCCTACTATTCAAGGCCCGATTTGCCTAATAAGCCAAGTTTTCCTGAATTAATATATTTACTATAATTTTTTTCTTATGAAATGATAAAGCAACCCTTTTCTCTATGTATGAGGTCAATTTTTTTTTATTGGAGTTAAAATTAATGTAGATATATGACCGAACCTAACCAACCCTACCTAACCTAACCTAACCTATATTAATAGGTAAGGTTAGGTTAGGTAGCCAAAAAAAGCTAGGTTAGGTTAGGTTAGGTAGGTTAGGTAGACGAAAAAACATTAATTCATGAAAACTTGGCTTATTAGGCAAATCGGGCCTTGAATAGTAGGCTGAGAAGTGCGTTCTGGCTACTAGGTACGACATATATATATATATATATATATATATATATATATATATATATATATATATATATATATATATATATATATATATATATCAATTTACATAAATAAATATTCACTAATATATTCCTTTAAAATTGACACAAGCGGATTAAGGCGTCCTGTACATACCAGTTGCATTGCTCCTGGCAGTATGGGTTCGAGTCACTTCTGGCATGCGAGTTTTCAGTTGCATATAGTCCTGGGGACCATTAAGGCTTGTTTGCATGTATATATATATATATATACATATATATATATATATATATATATATATATATATATATATATATATATATATATATATATATATATTTAAAAAAAATCTGTCATATTTGTAAATTAAATAATAAATATTTAATTATTAAATTTAATTTAATTTGTTTTATTAATATAATTATTTAATAATTTAATAAAATAATAATTTATTAAAAAACATTAATTTGATTACTTATTTAATAAAATTAAATAATAAATAATAAATTAAATATTGATATATACTTGTGTGTCCAGGAGGCCATCTGTGTCCCCTCAGATGGTCTCCCTTATCACAGTTTGTGTCTATGGATGTGTGTGAGTGTGTATATCCCTGTGAGTGTCCGGGTGAGCGTGTGTGAGTGTGAGTGTCCCTGTGAGTGTCCGGGTGCGTGTGTGTCCGGTTATACCTGTGGGTCCAGGAGGCCATCTGTGTCCCCTCAGATGATCTCCCTTATCACAGTCTATGGGTGTGTGTGAGTGTGAGTGCCCCTGTAAGTGTTCGGGTGAGGGTGTGTGTGTGTGTGTGTGAGTGTCCGGGTTTATGTGAGGTTTGGTTCCAGGGAAACATCCTTCCCCCCCCCCCCCCTTCACATATCTCCTCCCTTATTCCCACCGTGGGTTCGAATCCCAGGTGATTAGACCTGCTCTAGGTCCATGGATCCAAGGTATCCATCCGTGGGCCCAACGGATTTCACCCCTTCCCCACTTTCCAAGGGCCAGGCCAATTCCAGTTATCCAGGGAACCTGTCGAAACAGAGGCAGCTACAGGAGGGGACACACAAATATTTGTGCCCTGCAGTTACACACCCGTTCCGACAGACTCGATCGCAATCTATCCAGATGAGAACACGTTCTCTTCCGACTAGACCACGCTGGAGTCGCTGTATGTCTCAAATTTGGTACCTTTATTTATAGTTAGTATTTTTGGTGAATTAATTGATTTGTTTTAATTTTTTATTGACTTAGGTAGAACGATTTGGGGAGTTGGGGGGGGGGGGGTTGTGTGTGTAATGGATTGTCGAGATCGTGGTTGGTTAGTATTTATCTAGTTGTGTTCACCTAGTTGTGCTTGCGAGGGTTGAGCTCTACTCTTTCAGCCCGCCTCTCAACTGCCAATCAATCAATTATTACTAACTAATAAAAAACATTCCACACACACACACCCAGGAAGCAGCCCGCAACAGCTGTCTAACGCCCAGGTACATATTTAATGCTAGGTAACAGGGGCATCAGAATGATAGAAACTCTGCTGATTTCCGTTTGTTCCATCACCGGGGGATCGAATGAGCTACGATTACGAGTCGAGAGCGACGTCCACTCAGCTATGAAGCCCCCTAGTTTGTGAATTGGTGCAAAAGATAATTTGGGAGAGGTTAAGGGAAAGGAATGATGTTTGGTGGCTTTGAAAGCTTTGGATGGGAGGGGGGTTGCCAGTTATGAATTAAAACTGTTAATTATTTAAGATAGGACATATATGCAAAAGACGTTGCGAGATATAGTAAGAAAAGTGTTTCTGACTGAGGTTAGGTACTGTGTGATTGACTTGTATGTTAGGAAAAAGAACACTTATTAGAAGCTTAGATTATCTTTTGAAATGTTTCTTAGCAAATAGTTGCAAATTATTGTGTGAAAAGTATATGGTTCCATTACCCTACACAAACACACGTGAGCACAATTAGTCCACGGGATTCAGAGAGAGTGAGAGTGAACAGCGAAATAGTAACAAAAAATGTGACAATGAGGGGAAACTATGTCATTCAAACGTTAACCATATAAATTACAGTAACACTAACCGAGCGTCCACATACATATTCCAATCAATTTACATAAATAAACATTCACTAATATATTCCTTTAAAATGGACACACGCAGATAGTTGCAGTACACATGTCAGTTCAATTACTGGTACACATAAACACTCATAGCTGGACGTGTCTGTCCATCTTGACAATAGTAGACATGTAACAAAAAATGTGACAATAATGGGAAACTATGTCATTCAAACGTATAAATGTTAACCATATAAATTACAGTAACACTAATCGCGCGCACACGTACATATGTCAATCAATTTACATAAATACACATTCACTAATGTGTACCTTTAAAATGGATACATACAGATAATTACCGTACACATGTCAGTTCAATTACAGGTACACATACACACACATAGCTTCACGTGTCTGTCGGTCTTGACAATAGTACACATGGATACGCACACAAAACAGTCCATTATCAATTAATGTGTGTGTGTGTGTGTGTGTATTTATTTTCTCCTTGTATTTACTATATGTATCTGCAGAATCGAGTTATTAGCTCTTGGACCCCGCCTATCATATATATGTATTTTTCCTTTTTTTATATCTACTACATCTATTTCTCTCTAACACACACACACACACACACACACACACACACACACACACACACACACACACACACACACACACACACACACACACACACACACACACACACACAAACATGCCAAAACTAGAAGACAGAAGAAAAAGAGGTGATATGATCACTACATACAAAATAGTAACAGGAATTGATAAAATCGACAGGGAAGATTTCCTGAGACCTGGCACTTCAAGAACAAGAGGTCATAGATTTAAACAAGCTAAACACAGATGCCGAAGAAATATAAGAAAATTCACCTTCGCAAATAGAGTGGTAGACGGTTGGAACAAGTTAAGTGAGAAGGTGGTGGAGGCCAAGACCGTCAGTAGTTTCTGAGCGTTATATGACAAAGAGTGCTGGGAAGACGGGACACCACGAGCGTAGCTCTCATACTGTAACTACACTTAGGTAATTACACACACACACACACAAACTGGAGGCCTACCGTCTAAACGGAGAGAGTTCGTTGGTTATAATCCTAATGGTCCCATATCGAATCTCAGTTGATGCAATAGCAAATCGACAGATATTCTTTAACCTGATTCGCCTGTTCACCGGCTCCCCTCCGACCGGGGAGCCAGTCGGCCGAGCGGACAGCACACTGGACACTGGACTTGTGATCGTGTGGTCCCGGGTTCGATTCCGGGCGCCGCCGAGAAACAATGGGCAGAGTTTCTTTCACCCTGTGCCCCTGTTACCTTGCAGTAAAACAGGTACCTGGGTGTTAGTTAGCTGTCACGGGCTGCTTTCTGGGGGTGGAGGCCTGGTCGAGGACCGGACCGCGGGGACACTAAAGCCCCGAAATCATCTCAAGAAGAACCTCAAGAGATAAGCACAAATGAATCCATCAATGGATCCATCTACCTATCTACTTATATCTGTCAATCCATCAATCTATCTTCCCATAAACCAACCATTTATCATTATATACATTTATATTCCATTTATCCGTCTATCAACTCTTCTGTCTATCCATCCATCTACTCATATGTCTTTCCATCCATCAGATTGACGGATGCATCTATGCATCCCTATATCCGTCAATGTATATATTTAGTAATCAATGTAAACATCCATCTATCTACTTATATAAATTTTCCTTTAATCCCTGTTTCACCTGCACCACTCCCCCCTGTTCCCCCATCCCTGTTTCACCTGCACCACTCCTCCCTGTTTCTCCCTCTGCATCCCTGTTTCATCTGCACCACTCCCCCTGCTCCCCCATCCCCATCCTTGTTTCACCTGCACCACTCCCCCTGTTCCCCCATCCCCATCCCTGTTTCACCTGCACCACTCCCCCTGTTCCCCCATCCCCATCCCTGTTTCACCTGCACCACTCCCCCTGTTCCCCCATCCCTGTTTCACCTGCACCACTCCCCCCTGTTCCCCCCTCTTCCTCCCTGTTTCACCTGCACTGTAACACGGTTCGAGGTCCTCTCTCTCTACTTCCTTCTTTCTTTGCCCTCTACCCGTATTCTTACTTTTTATTCTCTACCAAGGGACTCCCAAACTTTTACCAAAGCCCACTCCACGCCACGTGGTCCTAAGACGATTGACCGACTTAGGATTCTACACCCAGTATGACGTGACCTAAGCTCTGAGCAAAACCCTAGAGTCACCTCTGCTGCCACCACCAGACCAGTAATACAAGAGCAATGATCGAGGTCTGGATCGATCACGCTAATTAATCAACCTAGGGGCTTGATCCCCACTATATACGATGACCTTGAGAGTGGAATAAATTACACGGTAATGATAATTCCGATTCGATGTTAGAATCGGCGCCCAATACAACTCTGCCTCGTGTGGACCACGTGACCAGGACAAGTGTACACATAAAACACATGGAACCAATAAAAATGCAAATTCTTAACTTAATTAATTTATTAAAAGAAAACTAAAACAAAAATCTAAATGTGTTCACTCCCTATCACTTTAACACTCCCTACTTGACCTGAGTGGCAAATGAGACTATTTCTATACATAACCATAGCAACTATACCTTGGGCGACCAGCTCTAGATGTTGGCTGGTCTTGGGGAGAGGTAAGATGTTTGACCTCTCCCAGCTGCTCCCGTATTCACACTGATTTTTTCCTTGTCTGGACTACCCCAGACAGAGTATTGTATCCTTCCGCCTAGTCAAAGTCCTACCCAGTTACTAGCAAGGTTTAAGTTATAACAATTAACCTCTGTTGTACTTAATTGATCCAGACTGGTTGAATTATTTTACTGAATTAAATTACAAACATCTAACGGCAGAGCTGTTCCCGATCACAAAAATGGTTATTAAAACTTTGAGAAATAGTAGACCTGTCAACCCCTGATGACCTATGACCGCCGGTCACTCCGCCTTAAAAGTTAGATCTGATTCGTGACGTCACTGATGGTGACTTAAACTCAATAATTAGAATACTCTTGATATTGTATCCAGTACTATTATACAATACAATTTTAATGCAAAATGAATAAAGGCTAATTTTCTCTAAATTACTGAATACTATAGGATGATTCATTATACGCAGCTATGAACAAAGATGCCCGCCATTTGTGACTCAGACCTGCTAATTCCCAGGGGACTGGGCGTTGTTGAGAGGTCAGGTCCCTACTCGAACTTCTGGAACCTTCTGGAATAATTCTTACAACAGCCTAGTTTGTTACAACCCCCCCGCACAAGCACTTAGTAAACCTTGTTAATTTGTTAAAATTCACGAGGTTTAGTATCCAAACCCACAATTCAACTCATGCCACAAACAAAAGCTAACCTAACTAATAAAATTTGACAAATAATACTCCAACATCATAATGAACATGTTCATATTTCATAAATTTCTCAGCTGTCAACTGACAGCAATCCTCCAATATCAGGAAACATACATCCTACCCTTACTGACATAGCTAAATAACATGTCCCTACTCTACCATCAAAAACTAGCTATTAAACTCTCTTGGCTCTTCACTAGCCAAGTCCATGTGTCCTCTAGAGCCGGCCACACCGTGCTCAAACAAACATTAAAGTTATAAGTTCAGACTGAACTTTGTCATCCGGGAGCGTACTACGGAACTATCAAGTTCACATCCGTGTACTAACCACTCCCCATCAATGTCAACCTTGACATGCTAAGGAACACACCTAACGTTTATTACATCTAAAAAATAAAAAATCCTATACTATATCACAGGTTTCAGCTGACTGTACAGCCAAGTGTTCTCACTCACTAGAAGTGTCAATGTTTATATTGGTCCGCCTCTCCTGTGTTCAAACATTCTGAAAAAAATAGCACAACATAATTTTCCATAACCGTTTGTTCTGGGCTGAGACAATTACACAGGGGCTTCGATTTTGATTACCGACCAATTTATAGAGTTAAATTTTCATATATTATACCAATTATTATTTTAAATCTGTTTTTCAACATTTAAACAAAAGTGTCCAGATGTTCTTTACACAGATGTTCAGAGCCAACTTTGTTGTTTGTATCAATTGTTCATATTGAGTAAACGAGAAAAAAAAAATCGATGCTGCTGGATGCTGAATGTAGTCGCTGACGATGACGGTGTCGATCTTGCTTCTCCCCATGTGTAGACATCAATACCTGGTCCTCTTGTACTCCCATCCGGTACTCCTGAATGACGACAGAGTGTAGTAGAGCGGAGTGCCAAGTGACAGCTGTAGAATACTGTTACTTCGGCCATTAATCTTGCTCTCGACAGTCCACACGCCTTCATATCAATCACAGTTCACACGGCAGTCTTGATGTTAAACTTGATGTCGCAGATGACCACAGCAGAGCAGGACTGGATGTACCAACGGTGTCTCTTAGCAGGAGTGATGTTAGAGGGTCGTAGAGGCGGGTTGCTTGTTTGCAGAACAGGTGAATCTCGTCTTCCATCATTGCTCACGTCATCTCAGGCGTTTCTTGATGTCACCAGGTTACTAGGCCGTAAACACCAACTGTGTATACCCTCGTACCGCCGACTTTAGGCCAAAGGAGACAATTTTGCGACCTTCTATTGGCGAGTCCCGGTACTCTGTAGGGAAACCGTGCCTTCCACCTGTGACCGCCTTACTTCTGCTTTCTTGTTACTTCAGATGACGTAATCATTAATCTTCCGGCGAAATTCTTGAGTACTGCTACGCGCTTTCCATTTCTTGACCTCTCCTCCAACACTGCTGGAATGGCTGCAGTCTTGATGACGCAGCAGGTGGGTATTGGTGATCTCGAGACAGCTACCCCGGCGTTGTATGGGACCTCCGGTGACTGCTATAATGTGGACAGCTCGCTGGCCCTGACAACCTCGTTAGTGACGTGAGGCGTCGGCCGGGTGACTCTTGGATAGTCACTCATCCCCAAAGTAACTGATGTATGGGTTACTGGGTCTGGTGGGGGGAGGGCTTTGTGTAACGTGCCTCCCCCCTCGGTCTTTACAGACAAGGGTTCACGTGTGGCTGGAACAACTGGGTCGGTGTACCAATCAGACCTGGGAACAGACAGACACAACACAGCGGAAGCATAGATATACTCTGGGTTTGGTGGAGGTGGAACCCCAGAGCACGGTAAAAGTTGCTACCTGAGTCAAGTATAGACATAGTACATCTCATTGCCTTTACAGGAAAATCTAATGAACACTAAATTATACTAACCAAGGAAGTTACTTTACTGTATAGCGCGAGATCTCGTCACCATAGGGTGGCGAGACTGCACCTGACTACTGATGAGCGATGACAGAGGGTCATCCTCATCTTCTGACTCGTCGGTGAAGCCATGAGTCAGCACTGCTGAGTCAGGAACTAGACCCGCTGAAGGCAGTTCTAATTCCTCTCTAGCATGATAATGTTTCAATTTATTCACATGAATTGTCCTTTCCACCTGGTCCTCGAACACTCCTTTTATAACAAGATTAACTGGCCCCGCCCTTTTAATTACTCTATATGGTCCTCGCCACCTCGGAGCTAGTTTCCTGCTCTGATTGGCGGGCGCAGCCTCATTCACTCTCAATACGAGGCTTCCTTCCGTCAACTCAAGAGGGCGCACTTTCTTGTCATAAAAATGAGCATACCGAGTCCGTGCCTTCTTGGAAGCTTCAGCTGCAATATTCCATGCATTTCTCATTTTTCCAAGGACCTCTGAAGGATAGTCCTCCCCGTATGCAACATTATGTCTGTTAAGCAGACCTGACGGGAAATTGCATGAATTACCAGTAAACAAATGAAGTGGTTGGGTGTTAATTGATTGGTGGATGGCAGTATTCAAGGCGAACTGAACATAGGGTAGGTGTTCATCCCAGGTGTTTGCATCATGTTCAGCAAGGATTGCAAGCATATCCTTGACTGAACGATTAGTCCGTTCCGTCATTCCGTTTGCTTGTGGGTGGTAGGCTGTTGTAAAAGCCGAAGTTGTCTCTAAAATCTTACAAACTTCTCTAAATATATTCCCATTGAATTCTTGACCCCGGTCAGAGACTAAGACTTTAGGAGGTCCGAATACAGTAACGAACCTACGCAAGAACGCATCTGCAACCGTACGAGAATCCTTCTGAGGTAATGCAACTAGTGTAGTGTATCTAGACAGATGGTCAACTAGCACCAACACATATCTGTTACCTGAATGACTGTGGTGTAAATCAATCAGATCGGCCCCCACACGATCTAACGGTTCACGAATTTCAGGAAATTCCTGAAGTGGGGCTTGTACCTTAAGGGTACCTTTCCTCCTCTGGCAACGAGGGCACGACTTCACGAAATTGATTACCTCAGAAAGTAATCCTGGAAAATAAAATAGAGACTTTGCTTTTAAGTGCGTTTTAAAGATCCCCGGATGCCCTGCAATTTTTGAAGCATGCGCAAGCTTTAACGCTGATGACCGCAACGCGTCCGGAATAACTAGCTGAAATACTGCCCTATCATTCTGGCTATTAACATAATACAGGACGCCCTGTTTCATCTCAAAATCATGTATAGGTAAATTCTTTTTCTTTTTCGGGTATTTTCCTCCCTCTAAATACTCAATAATCTCTTTCCATCTCGGCTCGTTCATCTGGTATTCTCTCATTTTATCCGATGGAATGGTTTCAATATTTTCATTCATCTGCATTGCCGCTATATTTCTACTTAGCGTATCTGGCACAACATGGGCTGGACCAGGCTTGTACAAAATCTGGAATGAGTGGGCCGAAAGTTCGTGAGACCAGCGTGACATTCGTGGGCATTTCGTTCGCTTTTTAAATATGTGTGTTAATGCTCGATGGTCTGTGTAGATTACAAAATGCCGCTGAAATAGGTAAGGCTCGAAATACCTAACTGATTCTACTACTGCCAGTGCCTCCCGATCCGTAGCTGAATAGCGAACTTCAGGTCCTTTGACCTTCCTACTGAAATAGGCTACTGGATGGGGTAAATTATCTGCGTCTCGCTGAATTAAGCACCCGCCAATAGCTATACCGCTGGCGTCAGTGTGCACTTCCCACTCTTTCTCAAAATCAGGAATAGCCAATACCGGTGTCGTGATTAGTTGGTCTTTCAGTTTGCGATAGGCCTCGTCATGTTCAGATTTCCACACAAACTTCGCATTTTTCTTTGTCAGATCAGTCAGGGGTGCTGAAATGCCAGCGAAACCTTCAATATGACGACGAAAATATCCGCCCGCCCCCAAAAACCTACGCACGTCCTTTGCTGTCCTTGGAGTAGGCATGTCAGCAATGGCGCGGCAAGAATCTGGGTCAGGTCGGATACCGTCTGGGCACACCTGGAACCCCAGAAATTTGAATTTCTGAGCCGCCAAGGTGCATTTCTGAACATTCAGCCTGAAACCTGCCTGATCTAACAACTTCAAAGTCTCAGTCAAGTCCTGTAGGTGTTCCTCAAACGTCCTGGAATATATCACAACATCATCCAGGTACGCTAAAGAATGCCTACCCAGTACCGGACTAAGGATAAAGTTGATGGCCCTCTGAAACGACGAAGGCGCTGTCTTCAAACCAAACGGCATCCTACGGAATTGATAAGTGTGCCTACCATCCGAGAATGCTGTTTTTTCCCTATCTTGTTCTGCCACCGGAATCGCCCAATACGCCGATTTTGCGTCAAGAGTTGAGAAATACTTAGCAGCACCAAATTGATCTATTATCTCCTGTATTCGGGGCAACGGATACACATCACCCTTAGTTAGTTCGTTCACCTTCCGGTAGTCAACACAGAAACGATAACTACCGTCCGGTTTCCGAACTAGCACAACAGGAGAGAGCCACGGTGACGTACTAGGCTCTATCACGCCCTGTCTCAACATTTTCTGGCACTCCTCCCTGATAATGTTCTTTGCCTGTTCCGGCAACCTCCACTGTCTTGTGTACACAGGCAAATGGTCACCAGTTGGAATGGTGTGCTCGATCTTATCAAGGAGACCAATCTGGTCATCCTCTGTCGCAAACAATTTCGGGAATTTTCGTAAAACTCCTCTCAGTGCCTTCCTATCCGCCTGTGCAACATGTTGCAAATCAAGTGCTGAAATTAATTTTTCTATTTCCTCTACATTCTGTGCAACATTTCTCGTTTCGTATTGTACTTTGGATGGTGTTTTAGTTTTCAACATATTCAGTGCACTACATTGTGCAGTGACGGCTGGCGTCTCAGCTGACTCATGGTGAAAGATTTCTGTGTCCTCCACCATGGTTCCCTGAGATACCCTATCACCTGCCCTGAAGCGAAAAGTCTTATGTGAAAGATTGACAACTGGAATGAGTGCACCTTTATCGAGCACTACAACTAAGTGATGAGGAATTAATAAACTATCACATCTCCCAGCCACCTGAAGGGTGGTACCTGGTTGTATGTGACGTCCCACGGCTACTTTAATAAATTTAACAGAATGTGGTGGGCAACTCTGTTTGGTCAATGCATGCAATGCGCATGACCTCTTAACTGTGTCTGGAAGAGACTTAAAAATCAATTTTGGATAGTGCGCATTATATTTCAGCTTCCTCTTAATTGAAGCTACAACTGGGGGATGGTCGATCATCTCCACTGGGTAGGAAGTCTGTCCCAACTGCAACCTGCAGTTCCTAGCCCCTTTTTGAGCAGACAAGGAATAATCAAATCGCGACAGAAAATCAGTTCCCATTAAGATGTGACCAGGAAAATCAAGGTTCTCTACGATCGTACATGTGTGAGGCTGCAATGCCCCATCAATCTCAAAATTAACTGTACCTTGACCTACGATCTCAATCTTTTCCCCATTGACTGCTGTTAATGTCTTTGCGCAACGTTGAAGACGTGCATACTTAAAATTGCTGAAGGCTGACTTTTTAATTACCGTTGCCTGGCTTCCTGTATCAACAAAAGCTGTCAATCTCACACCTTCCACTTTCACCTCAAAAGTAGGCCTACCATCACTAGGAGCCTGCTTTCATGCTTTCGTAGGAGTGACTTCGCAATCCCTCTGTATATGCCCGCGCTTCCAGCAGGAGTAACACCTCCGCGGATCTCTGTTGGTACCCCGCGCAGGGTGGCTCGAACTTGCAGCTGAGGGCTGCTTCCCGCCTGATGAAACCGCGCCACAGTTCCTCGGCTTGGCTCCCTCGCCTTTACTTAACGCCTCTACGTATGGCGACAACTGAGTGCCCGGCGTCTCCGTGCGCATCTGCCTGTCTAAGGCTGTGGCGGCCTGGGGTTGGGGTTGAGGTATGGTGTGGGTGGCCTGGGGTTGGGGTGTGGATGGAGGTTGGGGTTGAGGTATGGTGTGGGTGACCTCAGGCTGGGGTGTGGATTGAGGTTGGGGTGGGTATGGGGTGGCCTGGGGCTGGAATGGGTATGGGTATGGGTATGGGGTGGCCTGGGGTTGGAATGGGTATGGGGTGGCCTGGGGTTGGAATGGGTATGGGGTGGCCTGGGGTTGGAATGGGTATGGGGTGGCCTGGGGTTGGAATGGGTATGGGTATGGGGTGGCCTGGGGTTGGAATGGGTATGGAGTGGCCTGGGGTTGGGGGAAGGGTTGGTATGGGAACTGAGGATGGGGTTGGTATGGGAATTGAGGATGGGGTTGGTATGGGAATTGAGGATGGGGTTGGGGTTGTTGTAGTGACGGATGAGGTGTACCTAGGTGGTCCCCAGTGGTGTCGGAAGAGGTGCTATCCTCTACACTCCCATTCCCACTGGTCCCTACTGACTGGCCATTATCTGGGTTAAACATTTTCTGTGATTCCTGGTGTGCCACGTCTCTTCTAAACTACCCTTTAGTACACCCTCGACCCGGACTCACTACAACCGTGATCTTACACAAATAAAAATAAAAAAAAATCACAACTCTATTCTAAGAGAAAACTACTAAATTCCAAAATAGGAAATACAACGATTTATCGAGAGAATCGGTGAAGTGAATCCAATGAATGAGTGTCTGCCCCGCACTCGTGTCTGACCGTGAAATATCCTGCAGTTCTATTGCTGAAACCTAAGTCCTTTACGTTAAAAAAATTAAAGAATCTAATTTATATAAAACAATTTAAATGATAACGCAACTAACGCGCAGCACTCGTGATGGAGTAATAAAGAACATTTACTGTACTTGAATACTAAACGCACTTGAAGTGAGCAGCGTGGCCACTGATGACTGATGGAGCAGGACCAGCTGCGCTGAAAAAAACTAAGTCCCGCGCTTTTTCGCTTAAACGCTGAAAAATCAAAATTTTTGTTCTGAAGGAAAATAACTAGTTTTACGTTAATAAACCGCTCTAGCGATTAATATAGACACCCAGGACCTATAAATGCTTACTAAAAATTGAATTTTAATCAAAAACTGCGTTTTTACTCAATTGCTGGACTCTGCCAATTTTTCTGACTCCGAGGGAAAAAATATTCTATCACCCCAAATATCACAAAACTCCTTTAATTCACAAAAATTTGGGTTTCTCGTTCCCGGATATAAATACGTTATTATTTACTACTGACGTTGTATGCAGAACAATACCGACACTTCGGGCGGTTTCAACACTCACTAATTCGAATTTTCGTCAAAATCCGAGATTTTCACCTCAAATGGACTCTGACAAAATTACGACACGATTTTCTCGAAAAATAACTAAATTCGGCAAAAATGTAATTATCACTGTTTAATGCTTACGGACAGAATTACGTCCCTTGCGCGCACTAGAGAGTAATACTGGCCCCAGAATATACACAAAACATGAAAATTCGAATTTTCGCCAAAAAGTCAGATTCTAGCCCAAGCTGGACTTAGAAAATTTTTCACCTACGTTTCTACTGAAAACAGAATTCTAAGTCTACAAACACAATTCTACCGTCTTACTGGTAACAACTAGAAAATATCATCCGCATCGACTGGAGAATCCTAATGACGCCCAGATCATACACGTGACCCACGAATACAAATTAATTACAGTTAACGAGTTTCCGACATCGACTTAGCCGAAAACTTATCCCAAAATACTTAGAAATATACCACGGACAAATAACATTTACACGCAACTTACTATCCCTTAAACTCCTTCACTTACTATAGTGACCGACACATAGCCCTAAGTCCAGAGGATTAACTACACTCTAGCAACAACGCCTCTGACTTAGACTAATACAACAGAGAATAACAAAACTTAACGTACGCACTTAGCCTAATATGCAAGAAAACGCTAAACACTTGGGAAAATTTTTAACCGGGGATTGAATTTAGGGAATAAAATTAATCTAGAACAACGCAAATAAACTGAAATTACTTTATAAATTTAAGTATACTTAATTCAAAAGGGCACTCGACTTAATCTTATAATTGCTCCTACCGGCTCGCCGTATCACACCTAGCCTAGGGGCCACACCCTCTAGGTTCCAACAGAGCGACACGCAGCTTTCAGCAACAATTATGACTAGGGACGACTCAACCTCCACTAAGTGTGCGATCACTTAGTTGTTGAATCGCTGCTAGGTAGGTTACTAGTCCGTCCCTCGGAGGCCGCAACGCCCTTCACGGATTACGTTTTTCCTAGCGTTTTGGGTCGTCTAATAACGCCCTCGGACTATCTACTGGCGTCCCACAGATACATCCGCCCCCGACAGCCCTCAAGGAACTGCTGTTGAGAGTATGGCGGCTCCCAACACCTCTGAATTAATTGCAATGGGTCGAGTATGGTACCCAGTCCAATCAACTCGGAGCGGTCTCCTTTTCAATAAATCTATTTTAACAGCCTAATCTTACTAACTAAACCTTAATCATATCAGCCCGCATGACCCAAGATTCGCCAATCCCCACTCAAACGCACTTGTGGGGCGCACTGCTAATCCGGGCCCGCGGCTGTCTCCTTAGCATCCGCGCACGTGTTCGAACGGCTAGACGCGTGAGCCTTTCAACAATTTCAAACAAAATTGTTGAAACCACCGCTGTGCACCATTGTAACACGGGTTTGAGTTCCTCTCTCTCTACTTCCTTCTTTCTTTGCCCTCTACCCGTATTCTTACTTTTTATTCTCTACCAAGGGACTCCCAAACTTTTACCAAAGCCCACTCCACGCCACGTGGTCCTAAGACGATTGACCGACTTAGGATTCTACACCCAGTATGACGTGACCTAAGCTCTGAGCAAAACCCTAGAGTCACCTCTGCTGCCACCACCAGACCAGTAATACAAGAGCAATGATCGAGGTCTGGATCGATCACGCTAATTAATCAACCTAGGGGCTTGATCCCCACTATATACGATGACCTTGAGAGTGGAATAAATTACACGGTAATGATAATTCCGATTCGATGTTAGAATCGGCGCCCAATACAACTCTGCCTCGTGTGGACCACGTGACCAGGACAAGTGTACACATAAAACACATGGAACCAATAAAAATGCAAATTCTTAACTTAATTAATTTATTAAAAGAAAACTAAAACAAAAATCTAAATGTGTTCACTCCCTATCACTTTAACACTCCCTACTTGACCTGAGTGGCAAATGAGACTATTTCTATACATAACCATAGCAACTATACCTTGGGCGACCAGCTCTAGATGTTGGCTGGTCTTGGGGAGAGGTAAGATGTTTGACCTCTCCCAGCTGCTCCCGTATTCACACTGATTTTTTCCTTGTCTGGACTACCCCAGACAGAGTATTGTATCCTTCCGCCTAGTCAAAGTCCTACCCAGTTACTAGCAAGGTTTAAGTTATAACAATTAACCTCTGTTGTACTTAATTGATCCAGACTGGTTGAATTATTTTACTGAATTAAATTACAAACATCTAACGGCAGAGCTGTTCCCGATCACAAAAATGGTTATTAAAACTTTGAGAAATAGTAGACCTGTCAACCCCTGATGACCTATGACCGCCGGTCACTCCGCCTTAAAAGTTAGATCTGATTCGTGACGTCACTGATGGTGACTTAAACTCAATAATTAGAATACTCTTGATATTGTATCCAGTACTATTATACAATACAATTTTAATGCAAAATGAATAAAGGCTAATTTTCTCTAAATTACTGAATACTATAGGATGATTCATTATACGCAGCTATGAACAAAGATGCCCGCCATTTGTGACTCAGACCTGCTAATTCCCAGGGGACTGGGCGTTGTTGAGAGGTCAGGTCCCTACTCGAACTTCTGGAACCTTCTGGAATAATTCTTACAACAGCCTAGTTTGTTACAGCACCACTCCCCCTGTTCCCCCATCCCCATCCCTGTTTCACCTGTACAGCACCCCCTGTTCCCCCCTCTTCCTCCCTGTTTCACCTGCACCACTCCCCCTGTTCCCTCTCTTCATTCCACCTCTAAATCCCGTATCCTCCCCCCCCCCCCACCACAACCTTTGCACCTCTTCCTCTAACTTAAACCAGGACCAATAAACTTCTTTATGTGTTTAATTTAGGTTTTTTCTAAGTACGAAAAAGTCTTCAGCCATCTCAAGCATTATTTTACAATTAACTTTAATTAAATTGGTAGGGGGGGGGGGGGGAGTGATAAGAATAATTAATAATTATTCCTAAATCCTTTAGCTAAAGTCAACACTGGCCAACCTATGCCCGTTCCCTACCCCAGACCATTCCCTCTACAAATACATTAATTTAGTAATAATAAGCCTTAATAATATATTAATAAATAAATTTTAAAATAAATCTGTGTATGGCTGCAGCCTCCAGCATGTGGCCTCATAACATAGACAGACATTCTCTTTATATATATATATATATATATATATATATATATATATATATATATATATATATATATATATATATATATATATATATATATATATATGACAATGTCAGACCACGGAGGAAAATGAAACAGGAATTTCCTTAAGTACTTTCGTATACTAAATACATCTTCAGAAGGAAGATGTATTTGATTCCTTCTGAAGATGTATTTAATATACGAAAGTACTTAAGGAAATTCCTGTTTCATTTTCCTCCGTGGTCTGACATTGTCACATTCTTAATCACGTGTTTATTTTCGTGATATACATATATATATATATATATATATATATATATATATATATATATATATATATATATATATATATATATATATATCAATTTACATAAATAAATATTCACTAATATATTCCTTTAAAATTGACACAAGCGGATTTTTTCTAAGTACGAAAAAGTCTTCAGCCATCTCAAGCATTATTTTACAATTAACTTTAATTAAATTGGTAGGGGGGGGGGAGTGATAAGAATAATTAATAATTATTCCTAAATCCTTTAGCTAAAGTCAACACTGGCCAACCTATGCCCGTTCCCTACCCCAGACCATTCCCTCTACAAATACATTAATTTAGTAATAATAAGCCTTAATAATATATTAATAAATAAATTTTAAAATAAATCTGTGTATGGCTGCAGCCTCCAGCATGTGGCCTCATAACATAGACAGACATTCTCTTTATATATATATATATATATATATATATATATATATATATATATATATATATATATATATATATATATATATATATATATATATATATATATATATATATATATATATATATATATATATATATGACAATGTCAGACCACGGAGGAAAATGAAACAGGAATTTCCTTAAGTACTTTCGTATACTAAATACATCTTCAGAAGGAAGATGTATTTGATTCCTTCTGAAGATGTATTTAATATACGAAAGTACTTAAGGAAATTCCTGTTTCATTTTCCTCCGTGGTCTGACATTGTCACATTCTTAATCACGTGTTTATTTTCGTGATATACATATATATATATATATATATATATATATATATATATATATATATATATATATATATATATATATATATATATATATATATATATATCAATTTACATAAATAAATATTCACTAATATATTCCTTTAAAATTGACACAAGCGGATTAAGGCGTCCTGTACATACCAGTTGCATTGCTCCTGGCAGTATGGGTTCGAGTCACTTCTGGCATGTGAGTTTTCAGTTGCATATAGTCCTGGGGACCATTAAGGCTTGTTCGCATGTATATATATATATATATATATATATATATATATATATATATATATATATATATATATATATATATATATATATATATATATATATTTAAAAAAAATCTGTCATATTTGTAAATTAAATAATAAATATTTAATTATTAAATTTAATTTAATTTGTTTTATTAATATAATTATTTAATAATTTAATAAAATAATAATTTATTAAAAAACATTAATTTGATTACTTATTTAATAAAATTAAATAATAAATAATAAATTAAATATTGATATATACTTGTGTGTCCAGGAGGCCATCTGTGT